>NC_054568.1:2145460-2340460 GCF_017654505.1 Polyodon spathula | reverse complement strand
AGCAGTAAAAACTAACCCTCGGCATTTCAAGTGTTCTTGGAATCGCAAACTCGTTATTCTCAGAACCGCCCCGTTGGTTTTCATATCTGACAACCGGTTTGCGAAAGTAAAAAACAGGACTAGAGAATGTAGGCTCCGCCTCTCCATGCAACTCAGCCACATTGCTACGTTCAAATCATACCATTGCAGCTTAAGGTGGATTTTAGGCAGTTAGCATCACTAAAACTCACGGCAGAACGCATCACATTTTGCCACCTACCTTTAGGCGGATTCCCACGACAGCTCTTCCAAAATATCATTCTCTGAAAGGAGGGGTTCGGCGGCCGCGGCTCCTCCCTCTCAAAGTGGCCCGGCCTCGTTAGGAGGTGTGCTCGGAGGATTTCAGCCTCGCTGTCTTGAACTTGAGTAACAGAAACTCCGCAGGAGTGTAGCGCAGCGCCGGCACAGCTCAACCGCGGAGCGCAAAAACCACGCAGGTGTCTCAAGACACAGAGAACCACGCGGGGATCGCCGTCGCTGCTCCCGGATTATATATAGATATATTAGAAATCTTAAGGATGTCGAGACGCAAACTGGGTAGCAAACCCCAGCACGTCAGCACATTTCCGTGTGAGTATTTACAATTAATTCTGTTGTTGCATAGTGTTAACATATATACATTACCGGTGTATGAAGCGACCGCTTTGGATACCGCCTCTGTGCGTAGTGGGACTCGTTTTGGCGACGTGTAAACTGGTGAGATTTTGAGTGCGATTTGTTGTTGGACTTTTATAATACGAAGTACCTGTGCACTTCCTAGTTGCTAGGCTGGCACTTCACCCAGTGAACGCAGTCTGCCCGGGCTCATCTGGGCTGCTGGCTGTCTTGCACAAACACCAGGCAAGTCTATCCGCGCCGCATCGCACGGTGCAGGTAGGCTGGTTTACCCGGTAAAATCGACGCAAGCGTTATGCTGGGTTATAGTGTTATAGTTTTATAGTGTTGTGTCGCCTATTTAACTGGGTGAAAAACAAGGTTATATTTACATGCAAAATAATTGTAGCCCTGCCTGAAATGCAGTCGCAGGCAAACCGTGCCGACACCGTGCGCTTTACAGCATAATAATTCAAGGTACAGAGTGAGAGAAAAACGCATTTAGTAAACTTTTAAGTTTAACCACTTTAAATAAACCAAAAGAAAAACGAAATACACAATTTCTAGTAATTTAACAAATAAGCTTTATTTAAAAAAAATGAACTTCTAACGTTCATGACAAAGGTATTGGCGGCCGTGCTTTAGGATTTCCTGTGTCCTCCTTTTGGTTTTCTGGCCCCTAGACGCTTGTGCTCACTCTTAGCAGTGTGTTACATCTTGTTGGTGAAGTCTTGGCCCATTCTGTCATGCGTATTTCCTTCAGCTCGATACACAATGCTTGGCTTTTTTTTTTTATTCCGGATCAGTCCAAAGCATTTCTCTTGGCTTCTGGTGATTGCAAAGGCAATTCCAAAACTTTTATCTTTATTTTTTGTTTCCCCCAGAGTTGACTTAGTCGTTTGCTTTGCATTATCTTGTTGGAAGATATACCTCTACGAGCAGTTGTACTTAGGAGAATGTTTTGAGACATGACTGCATTCATTCGAGCTTCAATCGCATCAACTGGTAAAACACCCCCAATATCACGATCGAGCTGTCTTCTGTGCTGCGGTGTACAGCTCTTTCGTGCACGATTATGTCCGGTGCTTCTTGATTATTGCTCTGATTGTGGATTTGTGGCGTTGCATATTTCTTCGATACTGTTCTGTAACCATGCCCTTTGCTGTAGTTTAGTTTGCTATGAGTGCTTTTCTCAAACGCGAACCCAACTCCTTTGTCTTGACCTTCATCTGCTGTGCTGCCGAAACGTTATTATTCAGTAGATGTTGGACATAATAACATCCTGTTTCTGGCTATTGACTTAATAATACTGCTTACTTACTGTGTAATGATTTCAAATCAGGCTGTAATACGTTCTATTAAATGCTTACAGACTTCAAAATGTGTCAGTATTTTTTGTCATGAACACACTTTTTTTTTGTTAAACTTCCGGAAAGTTGTGTATTACTGGTCATATTAATTAGTGGTCAATGTTCACTAAACGCTTGTGTTTAACGTGCTTTCCTGAATGATGTTATATTAAGTGTAGGGTGCCATTACCTTTGTGTGCGACTCTATCCCGCAGGTGGATCTGTGTTTATTTCAGATCATCGTAGTAGCACACATATATATATATATATAATATATATATATATATATATATATATATATATATATATATATATATGCATGTCTATTGATAACATCGTGATATTAGATTTTTAAACTCCTTTGTGATATTAGATTTTTTAACTTCCTTTAAAATAATTATTACAATATTTATTTCTATTAAATTGACACAATTTACCAGGTACAGTCACTAGCAGTCAGCAGTAAACAACGAAGCAGGGATATGGTCTTTCTGTATCGACTAAAGGCGCTTTAAAAAAAAAAAAAAAAAAAAAAACACGGGAAAAATACACAGAAAACGGCATGTTGCTTTGTAATGAGCATTTCGTGTATTTATTAATTCATTTATTTGACGGGAAGGTGCAGGACTGGATTAGAATGCGCTTGCCATACAAACAAGTAGCCTTTCAACACGTGTGCATGTGCTGCCGGACTGTTTCTGTTCATTTACACGAGTTGGTCAGCTGTCCTGCGGGTATTTTCTTTTTAAATATTCACGTTTAACGCTATAGATGTAACCCTATTTGCAGCAAACTACGACTTCAATAGAACAGCGGCGTGGTTAAGTGGTGCTTGGAAGGGTTACAATGTAAAGGATACTGCTGTCTGGTTTCACGGGCCCCGGGTAGCACTGGTCTTGCACTATCGCCTACCTCGCCTGCAATAACATTAGTGCAGCTAGCGGCTCTGACAACACTTTCATAAACCTGTGGCGCAGTAAATCAATCAAAATCCTTTTTATGCTAACATCACAGCCTCTATATTTTAGGATAAACTATCCTTAAAAATGTGTTATAATTGCGTCTCTGTTACTAGTAATACATGTTTTTTTGTTGTTGTTGCATATTTCGAGCTGGCTCAAAACGTGTTCAAAATGAAATCCACACCTCCATATACATTCGGGTAGATCTGCAACTGTTGTAATCATTTGAGGTCATTATTAAGAAATATGTTGGCGGGAAAAAAAAAAAACAAGTATTCGCCCTTACTCGAATTTCTTACAAACAGGCGTGTCTGTACAGGAATGAGTGCACGTCAATGAAAAGTGACCAACATTAATTCAAAAACAACAACGACATTATTATTATTATTATTATTATTATTATTATTATTATTATTATTATTATTATTATTATATGTACATTTTCATTTCTCCGGGGAGATCACCGTACAGTAGACCTTCTGCTCAACATATCTGACGAACGCTTTACTGTATTTAAGTTTTGCTTTGTTTTACTGTATTACTGTTTTTTTGCCCTTATTATATATAATCTCCGGTTTTTTTTTGTTTGTTTTTTTAACACAGATACTATGATAATACTCCTGTATAAGTTTATATAGAATATCGGACGCAGAAATATTTAAAACTCGTGACCGGTGAATTAAATACATTTTTTCACAGGACTGTTCCACGACTGCTTACAGCCCAGAAACCTGTCGACCATGCAATAAATAAATAAATACATACATACATGCATACACGTATACATAAATAAATACACGTCTTATATTTGACAATTGAAACTTTAAAATATCACTCTTCAGCAATTTCTTATAAAGCTCTATGAAGTTAAATCTCTGTCACATTTTCCTGTCGGCTTTTTACAAATAAACGAGTCTCCTATTTCAGTAGTCCATGTTAACTAGGAGAATACGATTCAAAGAGAATTTTATTCTAAATTTGATCCTCAAAGCTAAGTTTATTCTTATAATTATAAGATAATATATTATATTATTATTATTATTATTATTTATTATTATTATTTTATTATTATATTATATATATATATATATATATATATATATATATATATATATATATATATATATATATATATATATATATATATATTATTGATAACACAATTTAAAAAGCGTTCTCGGTAGGCCTCTCCAATGCCCGTCGCTCCGGGCGCAGGACACCGCGCTGTGGTACAATGCGATGCCGGCTTCTTCTCACCTGTATTTATTTGTGAATGTCACCCAGTCCTGCATGGGAGGCAGAGCGGAGCTGATAGAATATAGAGACAGGACTGGCACCTTGTTTACTGTCAATAAACACCGATAAGATCAATTTCATCTCACTTTTTAGTCGGCAAAAAAAAAAAAAAAGTTTGGAATTTGAAGTAGTGGCTATTTAAAGTTCATTCTTATTTCAATATAGATGTCTAATAAAGCAAAATAAACGTATTGTATTTTCTTAGGCGCTCCTGTTATTTCTTTGTCGAAAGCCCTCTTCATTAGGAGTTGAACAAGGTGCTGCACATGATGGGAGCGTCTATGTGGAGGCCAGGGTGATTTTTCTGGTGGGGGTTACTTTTTCACATTAGGTTGACCTTTGCCAGGCCACAGCTCGAAGGGGACATTTTTCTAGCAAAATCTGAGAAGGCCCTGCACCAAAATGCCCTTTTTCACAATTAAGGAATGAAAAGCTGCCCACTTTCGTTTGATAGGGGCCAATGTGAACTTTTGAATCGGCACGTGTTACAAACCATGCTTTGAGATAGTGTTGCACTGCCTTGATCATTTCAGTTCCCCCCCCCCTGTGTATTTATCACCAAAAGCATGAACTGAATTCCCCAAACATCCTGCTACTATGTTTTCAGTGTCTGCCTCTACATATGCAAACAAGGGCTTCTAAATAAATAGTGTTTGGGTTTGAAATATGAAGCCTGGAATTATAGAATGCCAAATGGTTCTATGTGATGTAGTTTGATGCCATTTCTAATGAAGTTTTCAGGCAGTTTTAAAAGTAAACCAAAATTATAATATATTATAAATTCATATTCATTAAGATCAGTGATCTTAAATTCTACACTTATATGGACTGGTATTAATAATTGTAACCAATAGACAGATACATAGAAAAAGAATGCTATAGCTATTGATCAAGCAGATTGATATATAGAAGCAGACGAATCATACAGATATATAGACAGGTAGTCAAGCAATACAGCAAGTTGCTTTCACAAAAAGTGTCATAAAACCTGACGCTTTTTGGTCTAACAGACTAACCTTTTAACAAATGCCTTCATTAACCGTGCATGATTTTCAGTAGAGGACGTTATAAGTTATAGATAGCTAGATTAATGTATTTTTAACCCTTGACTAACTGGATAGTGTTAGAAATTCAGTGACAGAAGATTTAAACCTGTTACTCAGCTCCGCCTCACTGCACAGTTGAACCCGTATCACCTTCCTTGCCCATTAGCCTACGCTTCTTACTAACTGGTTGGGGTTTTGCTGCTTCCTAAGATCTGTGCATCAATGCTTAAAACCGGCAGCAAATTGCCAGGATTAACAAGAGGAAGTGGCCCAGATACTGCTGGGGGCGCTATGCAAATCAGCCTCTGAAGAGAAGCTGCACTGAGCTGTCAAGAAATTCATTCCTGATGCTGCATAAAAATGAGCTGCAAACTACCTTTGTCTTGGTGGCATGCATGAAGGGATTAAACACCGACGAGCCAATCAATACAGCTAACCATGCTCACTGTGACTGGACTAGACAGCTAACCATGCTCACTGTGACTGGACTAGACAGCTAACCCTGCTCACTGTGACTGGACTATACAGCTAACCCTGCTCACTGTGACTGGACTGTACAGCTAACCCTGCTCACTGTGACTGGACTATACAGCTAACCCTGCTCACTGTGACTGGACTATACAGCTAACCCTGCTCACTGTGACTGGGACTATACAGCTAACCCTGCTCACTGTGACTGGACTATACAGCTAACCCTGCTCACTGTGACTGGACTATACAGCTAACCCTGCTCACTGTGACTGGACTATACAGCTAACCCTGCTCACTGTGACTGCTGGACTATACAGCTAACCCTGCTCACTGTGACTGGACTATACAGCTAACCCTGCTCACTGTGACTGGACTATACAGCTAACCCTGCTCACTGTGACTGGACTATACAGCTAACCCTGCTCACTGTGACTGGACTGTACAGCTAACCCTGCTCACTGTGACTGGACTATACAGCTAACCCTGCTCACTGTGACTGGACTGTACAGCTAACCCTGCTCACTGTGACTGGGACTATACAGCTAACCCTGCTCACTGTGACTGGACTATACAGCTAACCCTGCTCACTGTGACTGGACTATACAGCTAACCCTGCTCACTGTGACTGGACTATACAGCTAACCCTGCTCACTGTGACTGGACTATACAGCTAACCCTGCTCACTGTGACTGGACTATACAGCTAACCCTGCTCACTGTGACTGGACTATACAGCTAACCCTGCTCACTGTGACTGGACTATACAGCTAACCCTGCTCACTGTGACTGGACTATACAGCTAACCCTGCTCACTGTGACTGGACTATACAGCTAACCCTGCTCACTGTGA
This sequence comes from Polyodon spathula, assembly GCF_017654505.1. Taxonomy (NCBI): domain Eukaryota; kingdom Metazoa; phylum Chordata; class Actinopteri; order Acipenseriformes; family Polyodontidae; genus Polyodon; species Polyodon spathula. The sequence goes on along the minus strand of NC_054568.1, from coordinate 2,333,854 downwards.
CTGGACTATACAGCTAACCCTGCTCACTGTGACTGGACTATACAGCTAACCCTGCTCACTGTGACTGGACTGTACAGCTAACCCTGCTCACTGTGACTGGACTGTACAGCTAACCCTGCTCACTGTGACTGCTGGACTATATAGCTAACCCTGCTCACTGTGACTGGACTATACAGCTAACCCTGCTCACTGTGACTGGACTATACAGCTAATGGGTCTATAGAGGTTTAGAGTGAGTTTATGTATGGACCATGGAGATATTGGGACCCTGTTTTAAAGTTTGTATTGAAAATCTTTCAGGTGAGACTGAGCTGACGGACGTGACCCTGCCCTCTCTTGAAAAGATGGCCGTCCTGCCGGGGAAGGACCCCAGCGACCGTGACCTCCTGACCTGCGGACAGTGTCGCCACAGCTTCCCCCTGGCGCACATCCTGGTCTTTATTGAGCACAAGAAGGGGAGGTGCCAGGGCGGGGCCTGCCTCAAAGAGGCGGAGCTTTTAGGACACAGCCCTCCCTCCCCGCCCAATAAGACATTGAGTCGGTCTCCCTTGGAGCCAGCGGTCCAGGCGGCTTCAAGAATGCGCGGGTGGAGCAGGCCTGGGGAGAGTGGGATATCGGTGAAGCAGGAGAACTCTGTGGAAGGTGAGCTATCAACGAATCGGACAGTTCCTATTTCTCCATTACTCACTTCCTTCCTGTGTTACAATTAACCCTGCAGCTCTCCCAAATGTTTACCATAGTAAAAGTGCGCATGGTTTTCCAATGGCTATACAATACATTACCCAAAGTGTGCCATGCTTTTTAATATAGTTTACCATACAATGCTTACCTGTGCTTTACCATACCTCTCTACAGCGCTTCCCTGTGCTTTACCATACCTCTCTACAGCGCTTCCCTGTGCTTTACCATACCTCTCTACAGCGCTTTCCTGTGCTTTACCATACCTCTCTACAGCGCTTCCCTGTGCTTTACCATACCTCTCTACAGCGCTTCCCTGTGCTTTACCATACCTCTCTACACTTCTATTCATAGATGCATGGTAGTCTAGCAGGTGAAGTACCTAAAACATAAAAAAATGAGATCTCCCTAGTAATAGGAGGCAGTGTTGTCCAGTGGTTAAAGTCCAGCGCTTGTAACCAGAAGGTCACCGGTTCAAATCCAACCTCTGCCACTGACTGACTCACTGTGTGACCCTGGGCGAGTCACTTCACCTCCTTGTGCCCCATCCTGAGGATCAATGTCCTATTGGAAGTGACTCTGCATATAATGCACGGTTCACAGCCTACCTCTGTAAAGAGCTTTGTGATGGTGGTCCACTAAGAAAGGTGCATATAAAAATAAAGATAGTATTATTATCATCATTATTAGTGGGGAGTGGTTTGCTAGGAGGAGGAGCATTGTTGGATTGAACCCCAAATTATTCTTACTGATGCTTAAACTGTGGCTTATTGCACTTTGCTGTGCTTTTATAAGGCAAGAAAGGTAAGTCTAGTGTGCTGCCTGAAAGAGACAGACACCCCTCGAGAGTTAATGTATAGATCCGAGAGCAGAAGAGGAAGTGAGAAGAGGAACAAGCTGCCTCGCTGGCGGCTTCTCAAGCGGTACAATCTCAACTCACGAAAAGGAAACCAGCACACCTAAAGGGGAAACACTAAAGAGAAAATCACTGAGCTGTGAGGCAGGTTACAGAGCTTCCTTCCTCGCTCCAACTGCCTGCTCTCAGACCTCACCCTGCACAGCACACGCCTCTCCATTACAGGACCCCCATTGCCGTGCACTGTCTGCGTGCCGGTCTGGACTGGAGCGGGCGCCCTTTCTCTGAGGGGAGCAGTTCAGACTCCATGCCTCTGGAAGTGTTGTGCCTGCTGGCAGTTAGACCACTGATTTCACTTGTGAGCTGGACGTTGTATTGGCCTCTCCAGAGGTGACAAGTGAGTAGATGTAACTCACCTTGCACAGCCCTCCTGCACCTGTGTTTGTGTTTTTGCTGTGGAAACTGTAACTTGATCCCCCTCTAGGGAAGCCCTAACGAGCTTGTACCTGTCCCTAATTAAATTTACTGACAAGTGGAGATTTCTAATCAGGAATCCTGGTGGCTGCCAGAGACTGCAGTGTGCTCTTAACCCTTTCAGTGCCCATGATCAATCTCATTATAGGAATGAATTGAGATCTTAGCTCATTGAATGGACAGGCGAGGGCTGGACACTAACCTCGAAGCGCGCAGTTCAGAGACGAGCGACTTGCCGTCCAACAGAAGAGCAAGCTGTGTAGTGCAGAGGGTCAGTGTTATTAATCCATCAGCCGCTAGGACGAGATTCATTACAGTGTCTCCAAATACCGATTGACAACAGATCGCAACGTCGCTGGTAATATTAATAATAGATGTTTTAGCAGTGTGCAGCTTGTAAAGAAATTGGTGTGGGGCTCTTTAAAACCTTTTTCTGGTCATATGGGATCTGATCTTCCTGGTAACTGCCCTTATAAACGTCTTGCAGAGTAAAAGCTTAGCAAAAATCCTGTGAAAGCCTGGTAAAGCATAGGGAAGCATTGTAAAGCACAGAGAGGTCTGGTAAAGCACAGGTACACATTGGAAAGCACAGAGAGGTCTGGTAAAGCATAGGGAAGCATTGTAAAGCACAGAGAGGTCTGGTAAAGCACAGGTACACATTGGAAAGCACAGAGAGGTCTGGTAAAGCACAGGTACACATTGTAAAGCACAGAGAGGTCTGGTAAAGCATAGGAAAGCATTGTAAAGCACAGAGAGGTCTGGTAAAGCATAGGGAAGCATTGTAAATCACATAGAGGTCTGGTAAAGCACAGGTACACATTGTAAAGCACAGAGAGGTCTGGTAAAGCATAGGGAAGCATTGTTCAGTCAATTTCAGTAAAGAATATATCGCAGTATAATATGAATGCATACATTTCGAAATGCAATATAGAATAAATATGGAAGTGATCTGAAAGCTGAAGATTAGCAAACCTCTCCATGTCTTTCAGTTAGCTACACTGACACACACAGTAATGTTCTCTGAGTGGAAGTAGACTAATCCGTCATTGTTTTGAGATTCAGCTTTTATTAGGGAGCTCCACTGAATCCCTTGTTTAGAAAGATACAGGGTATTAATGCTTGATCATGGTGGATAAATGGTTAGGCGACGGATTGCTGTAATGCACACAGCTGTAGGTCAGCCTAGCTACTGTATCACTGACCTACAGCAGAGGAAGCGACAGCCTAAAGGAAGCTGCAGTTTAAGGCTGTAATCCGAAGTTCCAGATCTCTTCATCAGGGACAGTGTTGCCAGCGAATAAAGCTTGAGGAAGTGGCTTGGCTGATGAATATTAGATTGTGTGCTGAGACATTGAGAAGACTCCCGGGGGGGGGGGGGGGGGGGGGGGGCTGAGCAGGGGCCTGGCTGTCGGAAGTGAGGGGGGGGGGGGGGGGGGGTCTTGTGTGAAACCTGAAGGATAATTATACCCGAGGAGGAACTAAATGGCCAGGTCTCTGGGTGATTGTCTAGTTAGAGAACAACACCTGCTGCAGCAGAGAGCTGCTGTTATTGAAGCGGAGAAGAAACCCGAGAGCAGGATTGAGCCCCCCGCCGCTGCACAGTGCTTGAACGAGCATAGCACAGTATGATAGAGCACAGGGCAGCATGACAGAGCACAGGGCAGCAATATAGAGCATAGCGCAGAATGATAGAGCACAGGGCAGCATGATCGAGCATAGCACAGTATGTTAGAGCACAGGGCAGCATGATAGAGTACAGAGCAGCATGATAGAGCACTGGGCAGCGTGTTAGAGCATAGGCAGCATGATAGAGCATAGCGCTGCATGATAGAGCACAGGGCAGTTTGACAGAGAACAGGGCAGCATGACAGAGCACAGGGCAGCATGATCAAGAGTTTTTAATAGATATTAAAAAACAAATCCTGCTAAACTGTGGTAAGTGCATGGTATAACCATGGGGGAAAGCCATGCAAAATTACCATGCCAGCTTTTATAAGGGGCGACCAAGGGCATAGCGAAGCACACAAAGAAATGCATGTTTTTTGGATAAAGCGTACGGCACAGTGAAGGTACTAATTTTATTCCCAATTCAGATAAGAGTGAGTGAGAAAGCTGTGTGAGGTATTTCAGAAAAGTCTGGGTTTACACTGTAACTGTTACACTGCAAATCCAGCTGCACCTTAATCTGATCAAACATTCCCTGTAGGCCAGTGCAGTTTCTATTTGGGCCAGGTTTACTGCAGCACCCAGAGCAGGTGAAGCATTGGGCACTGAAGCATGTGCCATGCAGTATGCTTCCCCACCTCCCTTTTGAATAGCACTAATAGTGTATGACCTTACCCCCAGTTACACAAGCCCAGATCATTGCTAATCAGGGTCTGTGAGACCTGTCGCTGTAGTTTTAGGCTTTGTGAGCACGAAGCTGACGCAGCCTGTAGCACAGGGGCAGGGGAAGTGCTCAGCTTCTCTTTTCTGTTAAACAGAAATTAAAAGGAAGGTGTCCAGCTTTTCATAAGAAGGAACAAGGTCTAAAGCAGCTTCAGACTAACCAAGGCCAGCCAGTCAACAGGGGAAGCAGCTGATTGGTTATTGACAGGAAAGAAACCAGTAAACAGGCAGGGTCAGTTTCACCACCGTTGTGACACAGACCGAAAGCAAACCAAAAACAAACCTTCTTTAACCCAGAGTGGTAGCAGACAGCAGGTTTCTAAATGAAAGGCCATGTGTTAAAACATGTGTTTAACACTCGAAAAGATGTTTGTGATTTCAGCATCAGCAGCATGGCTAGGTACCCTATTCCATTCCCTCAGCACTCTCAGTGTAAAGAAGACTTCAAATTCAGTTCCTTCGACCTATCTGTGTAGCACATTCGTTTAAGCCCTGGAATTAGTCGCGTTGATCTGTGTTGGATTCTCTCCAAGTTCACCATCACTCTGGCATTCCACTGATGAGGGCACTCTCTGAGCTGCTAGCCCTGAGAGTCTGTGTGCTGTGAGGTTCTGGGTGAGCAGGCTGGTGTGGGGCAGTGGAAGGGTTAATGGTTATTTTTGATTAATTAGAGAGAGTGCCGGAGGATTCTTGCAGGTCTTGTCTCCTCATTAATATTCGTCTCCGGGTAATTATCGCTCTCTCACAGGAGTGCTGGGCTCGTGTCCCTCGTTAACACTGACTGCATTTCCATTTTTAATTAGCTTTGATTATCTCCAGCTCCTTGAGTCAGGCTGTGCGGTTCCTGTAGCCTTTCTCTCCCTCTCCTCTCTTTAAACTCTCTCCACATCCCCCTCACAATCCTCTCCCCTCCCCTATCCCCTCTCTCGAAGCTCTCTATCTCTCCCCTGTTATTTTCCTCTATCTCCTTACCCTCTGTAACCCCTCTATCACTTTTCTTCTCCTCTCCCTTCGCTGTGAGACGCTGCCTCTGTACAATGCAATCAGTAACAGTTCTGTTTGCTGGCTTGGCAGCCCAACTCTGTGCCTTGAGGGTTTGAACAGGGCTCGCTCCTCTGTGTGGAAGCAGTAGTCTGGATGTGAGGCGTGTTCCCTGTGCCCACAGCACAGGCAGCCTCAGCCAGCATGACTAACAGGCTCTCTGAAACCCAGCACAGGATCCAGACTCATGAACGAGGCGTTCATAATCAGCCCCACTCCCCTGGAACACAACAGGGCTAGTTCCGTTTCTTGTCACTTTGACTCCTACCCCAACAGATTCACTTCCTGTGCAGCAGGATTCCAGTACACTCAGCATGCAGGGATCATAATACCTGCTGCACAGGAACAAGAAGTGGATTTATAGTGTTGTAGTTCTGGATCAAAGTGAAAATAAAACTTTAGCAAAATGCCTTATCTGTGTCCTCTCCTCTCTTCCGCAGTGTCTCTCCTCCGCGGTTTCTCTCTCCTCTCCTCTGCAGTCTCTTGTCCCTGTAAGGAGTCGGTTCCCAGCAGAGCGCCAGCTCTCTCATTAACACCAGCCAATCTGCATTTTTAATTAGCCCCTGTTTAATATTCAGCTTGGGGCGAAACAGAAAGCGAGAGGAGAAAGAGCAGTGAAGTATTGAGGATGCTGCGTGGTGCGGCCATCCCCTCAGGGGCTTTGAAATCTTTTCGATCTGATATGCAGCACAGCAGGCAGATATACTTGTCTACTCTTTCTTATTGCAGGACAGCTTTAAATGAACAACTTTGTAAGCCTTTGTCTTCAATCTTTGATTCAACAGAGCAGATTCTTTTGAAGAAATAATGAAAAAAAAAGATAATGCACTTCATATGCAGATGTATTAGCCAGCATGCGTGTATTGGTGAGTGAATTCTAATCAATGCTTAAAATAGTTCTTTTTAACTATGAACTTAATCACAGCCCCCTTGTATTGCTTCCTGGTGCTGTAGGTCACACGGTATGCAGTGGGTGTATGGAATAGTTTTGGAGCGCACCAAATAGTCAATTAGACAAAAAACAGTGCCGGAGAATTGGACCATTTCTTTTTCAGTTTGTCACTGGGCATCTCTGTGGTCCGGTTGTGAAGCAGGCATTGACAGACCTCAATCACAGGGAATTTCTTTGCATTTCTGATTGTTGGTTAGCTAGAATTACAAGAAGATGGCTTTTAAGACACTGCTTAGCGCTCAGGTAATGCACGGCTTCCATTGCGGGTTTATGAAGCACAGTGAAACTCAGGCAAACACCGCAGAGAACAAGCAGGGATGACAGAGCATATTAGACGTGCACACTGTGGTAAATGCATGATAGCATAACAACATGAAAAGCATGGAGGAAAGCAGATCAGTGAGTGGTAAGACAATTCAATAAAACAATGACCATTTTGCTCACAATATGAGATGCATTCCACTAAGCAATTAAGCATCAACCAATTCTGTTGCAAAGACAACAGACACTGTTTTTGCTGGGAGTACAGCATTTGAGTCTTCTCGAGTAGGTGGATTGGTGCGTTAGTTGCCTGAGTGCATTACTGCACTGCAACAGCTAGCCTAAAGCACGCGATTATTCACTGAGCAACACTAGTGAGAAACATTTGTCCATCTCTTTACTTAGAAACCTTCTGTTACATTCCCCCTGCTTCAAGACAGTGACGAATCTGCTCCGACACTGAAGATGCGTGGTTGTTGTTTTTTCTGTTGATTTATCACACTATGTACTCTTTTTTTTTTAATTAATGCAAAAGTGCTTCATATGTCAAGGGAGCTGACTAAGACCTGATTTGCATAAAGCCTTCATTTCCTCGTTAAACTAATTAGCAATTTGCAGCTTTAATTGGTTTGTAGCACTCAGGCTGCAGAAAATAGGGAACATTTAAAAATACACTCTTGTTTTTTTTTGTTTTTTTTTCTCTTTCCAGTGAAATCTTTTCCAGATTGTACTGTTGTGGGTTTCTGTGGGCTGGGCTAGGCTGGTTTTGGAAAGCATTAGCACTTCCTAAAAATCACCATCTTCTGAATGACCCTCTGTTGTGATTAACACTGTGCTGCAGAATTAAAATTAGCTTTACCTCTGTCCTAGAGAGGGAAGGGTGCTGGGTTAAAATATGAACTCTTTCCCCTCTGGAAAGGGAGAAATGCTTCATATTATCCACGTTGTCGTTCTATTTCATTTCTCCCTGTTTGATATCCTGTTATCTGTGTTCTCAGCCATTCTCCATTGCTGATTATTATTTTCCAGCAAATATTTCTCGATTGAAGTAGTTTGCAAAGTGACCACTAGGGGTGTGCTGCTGTCTTCTCTGTATAGGGATTTGCATTTGCTTACTCACAAGGCAGAGATATTTGTGTTTTCTAAAGTCTTAATCAAGGTGTTTTATTTATTATGACCCTCCCCCAAACCTGCATCCTAGTACAGCATTCAAAATCAATTCTTTCTGGATGGTTTTGCATATAGTAAGTTATGATTAAAAATGGATTAGCTCTGATTAGATTCCTTTTCAGTAAACTAATGTTAAGAAATCCGTGTAACATTCATTTTACATTCTTTCAATAGCTAAGCAAATGTCAAAAGAATCCTTTTGGCACCCGGCATTTAATAATAGAAACAATGCATGTATTAAAACTGTAGATTCATTGTTCACTGTTTTTCATTGTTCACTGTCTGTCATTTTATGATGATTGCATTATTCTTATTCCTGCATTTAGATTGAAAAGAATATACACAGGTAAGGGGGCAGCAAAAAACTGTCCTTTTATAATTTGAAGCGTCTCAACAATATTTGGGTGACTAGATGTGCAGTTCAGTGTCTGTATTTGTCACTAATAAACCCATTGAAACACTTCAATGAACCCCTTCCTTGCTTTGTTATTTGCAGGTGAAGGTGAGCCATCATGCTATATCTGCCAGTCGTGCAAGGAGCTGTTCCCCAGCGCGTGGTTCCTGCTGCAGCATGCTCAGAGCACGCACGGCCTCAGCATCTACCTGGAGTCTGACACTCTGAAAGGCTGTCCTCCCAGGGACAGGGAGTCGGGGTCCCTGAGCTCCCTGAGAGAGAAGGTACATCAGCAGCGCCTTGCCAGCCTCCAAAAAACAGACTACTTCTCTCCTTCCTTCACGCCTTCTCTTCAACAGAGCCTGCCCCACCAAATCAACTTCCTGTACCCCGAGAACCGCCCCGAAATGCAGCCCTACCCCCAGCCTGGAAACAGCTTGTTGGATCGATTCGACAGCCCCGGGCCGGACCAGGCCCTCAACTTCTCAGCCCGGCTTCGAGAGCTGGCTGGGAACATCGTGTCTGCAGAGCCCCCTTCCTCGATGCGGAGCGGCTCTCCATTTCTCCAGACCACCCAGCCCACCTGCGAGGATGCCCCGCCAGCCGGGGGGAGAGCAAAGTCCTGCGAGTTCTGCGGCAAGACCTTCAAGTCTTTGAGCAACCTGGTGGTGCACCGCAGGAGCCACACTGGGGAGAAACCGTACCGCTGCCCCTTCTGTGACCACGCCTGCACCCAGTCCAGCAAGCTGAAGCGCCACATGAAGACCCACCGGCTCGAAATCGGGCCCCAGGCCTGGGAGAGCTGCCTGGGAGCCGCCTCAGCCCTCAAGGCGAGGGCCAAAGAGTACGAGGGATACCAGGGAGCAGACGAGACCAAGCCCGACGCGGCAAAGATCTCGCATGAAAGTGAGGGCCAGGAGATTGTTCTGCAGGCAGAGGTTTCTGAGACACTGCCGGAGAAAAAGAACCGCTGGCCGGGGAGCAGCCTGTATGCTCGCGTCCCTGCACGGATGAGAAAGCTCAAGGACATGTATCCGAGCCTGGAGGAGCAGGAGGCTGAGGACCTCGCTGCAGGACAGCTCCCCTCGGACACTGATCTCCAGGAGCTGGCCAACAAGAGCCTGCTGTCCTCCCTGGCACTGACTCAGGCCTCTCCAGGCAAGCAAGGCCTGCTGAGCTTCCTCAACCGGAGGATCAAACTGGAGCAGGAGGAGGAGAAGACCAGCGGGATCCCACTACTACCACCACTCTACCAAAATAGTTTGTATTCCCAGTGGCTGTCCGGGTACAATGGGTCCATAAACAGCATATTGGACCCCAAGGATCCAACTCCGGATTCCAGGAGGGCCTCCCCGTTTGGGAATGCTTCTGAACGCTCCCTGGAGAACTCTCCGGAAAACAACTCTGGCTCGCACGTCCTGATGGAAGACAGCTCGGAGGAGGCCCTGTCTTCTGAGAGCGGGATCGCCAGCGGGAACTGCACCCCGAAGCAGACCGGGGGTGGCGGTGGGGGGAAGCGCGCGGATACCTGCGAGTTCTGCGGGAAGCGCTTCAAAAACAGCAGCAACCTGACGGTGCACAGGAGGAGCCACACCGGGGAGCGGCCCTACCACTGCACGCTGTGCTCCTACGCCTGCGCCCAGAGCAGCAAGCTGACACGCCACATGAAGACCCACGCGCCCCACGGGGGCAAGGCTGCCTTCACCTGCCAGGTGTGCCACGTGCCCTTCTCTGTCTACTCCACGCTGGAGAAGCACATGAAGAAACGCCATGCCAACGAGGAAACTGCGACGGACAGCAGTGGCACTGCCCCCTGTGAGATTCGACAGGAGCAGCAGGACAGTCAGGCTAGGAACCCCAGCACTGAACGTTAGCACACAGGAGGGATTCATTACAGGCCAAGCCTGCTGTGACAAAGAGAGAAGGGCTCTGATTTGAGGGTTACATAATGCCTGATTTCTCCTATCCATTAGTTAGCAACCTGATCTCTTTGTTGTGTAGCCAGTTTTTTTTTATATTTAATGGAAGTTAAAGTAGAAAGATTACAAAGTATTTCCAGTCAATCTTACCTGATGCAAATGGTCTTTGAAAAGCCAGGGAATGGTTACCGGAGGACTTGCTTCTGGGAGTTTCAAAAGAGAACGATTTCCAGTGGAAACGCTTCTCATTGATTGACTAAGTTTCATTTAACATTTCTAAATTCAACCACGATTGAATGTTTTAGTAGTTACTGAAGCATTTCAAAAGAACTCAAACTCCCAGAAGCCTCTGGCTCTCCTTCTAACCCAATCGTTGCTTTTTCTTTGAACCTCATATTCTCAAGATCTGTCTATGAAATTCAAGTCAAGAAGTTATCAGTAAATGTGAACTTAAGAATCAAATGCACTTTTCCCAGAAGGTGTGTTTCTTTTGGACTAAGACCTGCGAAATACAGTAATTAATATTAGCTGAGATTTAATGAGTTTGTTGTCTCCTTTAAACTGAACTCGATCCCACCAGATTTCTGTGTGTAATTTCAACACATTTTATAACATTCTTAATTTATCCTGATTTTGAAACATATTTATTATCAGTTCAATGCAGATTTGAATGTATAGGCACTGTACCATTCCATTCTAAAATCTGAAAAAAAATGGGGTGGAGCTAGTGACAAGACCCGCCCCTTACTGTTATTTTACTTGAATGGATAGATGTTCATTTGCATATGTATTTTCCTAGTCTAGTTTAGTAATAACGACTCTTTTAAAATATATAAACATGTTTGTTACTAATGTTTTTGCTGCTCTTCAGTCTATGCATTTGTAAATGTCCTTCGTAATGTTTAAAAAAGAAAATTGACCTAAAAGGATGTCTGTAAATAGAATTTGTAGACGCTTAATTACTTATAACTACTCATAATAATATTAATACGTGGACTGTTTTGTTTTTTTCTTGTTTGTTTTTTTTTGGAGATGTGGGTATATTTTGTAACGTGCTTATTTATAAAATAAGAAAAATTAGATTTGAAAAATCTTGTTTGAAAAAGATTTGAAAAATGTGGGTGTTTTTTAATGTACAGATATTGTTCAAGGGATTTTTTGTAATTCTTTTTTTATTTGACGCGTAGGTTGAATATACTGTTGTTTTAGGGTACTTCATAAAGATGTATTTAATTTATTTCACTTTAAAAACCATGCTGACTGTGCACGTGGTTCTTGCATTTTTTCTGACAGTACTGATTAATTAATTTCTTTTTGCTTTTATGAATAATTACATATAATTTACTTTAATTACCAAATAGACAAATTGTTGTATGTTTTACCTCCTACTCCACCGCGGCTCATTAAGGACAGTGGGGGAAAAAAATAAAAAAAATAAAAATGTATTACACTGAGACACACCAGAGCCGTTGTCAGTAATTCCAGCAAAAGTTTTACAACTTAATTAGGGAGCTACATCTAAACTTGTGTATTTTGGAGCAAATTGGAGTAAAACTGATGCGTGGGTCTGTGTTGACAACTTACAAAACGCTTAATTAAATGAAGCTTTATTTAAAATAAATAAATCAATGCTTAGAACGCTGATCACACAAACTTGGTTTTACTGCTGTTGGAATACTGGTACATTTAAAATTGAAACCACACAAATACATACTCATCAAATGCAGGAATATTAAGTGTCCCAGTTACACAGTACCTATGCAAATGCAGAATGGTTTTTAGAGAAGAAAGCCATCGTTTCAACTGTAAATCTCTATCATCTGACGATCTCCACAGCGCCTCGCCGACTGCATGGGGCTGTGTTGCTTTTGTAATCGGGAGACAGAGTAAAGAGAAGTTTAGTACAGTTGTTCTTAAATAAAACGTTACATTTCAAATAAAAACGTGTTTTGTTGGATTTTGAATATAACATTTCTGAACTGGTGTTGCATCGCACAGCATGAACACACCTGAGGAAACGCCACGCACGCACACACAGAGCATGATCTATACAGAATCTTATTGTGCCACATATCACAGCTTTTAAAAACCGTGCCTTAAAGATGTGTAGCGATTGCATGGTTACAAATACATATCATTTTTGAAGGGGACTGTAGTTGCCAAGTTAACTGAAATCATATCAAATACATCTGCGATATGTTCCATTGATATGTAATTGCAAAAACCGAACTATTTTGAATTGAAAGCAAACGCAGATTAGTTTTTTTTAAATTAAATATTTAGCCACATGTAAATTGTAACCTGAAATTCAACACCAGTTGCGCTACTTTCAATTTCAATTTCATTCAATTTCATTTCTGAGAGAGAGAGAGAGAGAGAGAGAGAGAGAGAGAGAGAGAGAGAGAGAGAGAGATTGATTGATTGATTGATTGATTGAGAAACAGCAAACAGCTGTATACCCAAGGAGACTCACTTTTCTCCTTGGCTACCATTTCATAAAATCTATTCCTATAGTAATTTAAACTCAACTATCTGTTAATCATAATCTTGTAGGTCCTGGATTTCATTCTTAAACGAGGTAGTGAAACGCTAAGCATAAGGTCCACAAGCTACGTCTTACCTTCTCGAGCGTCCACTAAGAAATAAAGCTGTAGGTGATTGTGTATTGTTTTTGTGCACGTGGTGACTTGACCTCTTCCCGAGAATTTCGTGTCTTGGAAATGTAAATAACTTATCGAACTTAATTGGTTTAATCAATTAAATTAGCACTTTGAACCTTCCTGAACAGAATGTTTTTTTTATTTCTTTTACTTCAACATACGATTAATCTATGAATAAGAATACAGAGACTTGACATAAGAAAACAGACGCTCAGGTCTGAAAGAACGCCTGCTTATTCTGGAACCATACACACCACATATGATTTATACTGTGTGGTGCAGCCCACATATCAGCAGTCCTAGTCTGTGGTATTGCAGTCCATTCCTGGCTCAGAATCTGTATGAGGGAGTCCCGGGAAGTGGGTTTACTGGGATCGGTCGAGGAGAGCTCTCAGGTGCTCAATGCTACAACCAACATACAAACAGCACAGAACAATAAATACAATAAGATTAATAGATTAGTACATATTAAAATCGTTATCTTATGGATATTAAAACTAATAATTGTAATTATAATGTATAATATATTACAAAGCTATAAACATTACCATAAAAATAAAACTTACGTAACTACAGTTTATGATCGCAGACTTGTCTTTGTGTTATCCACATTTTTAATTAAGTTGTAAAACTGTTAGTCATAAGAACCTTAATTGAGGAGAGCTCTCGGGTGCTCAGTGGGGTTCATGTGGTTGAGGAGAGCTCTCCGGTGCTCAGTGGAGTTCATGTGGTTGAGGAGAGCTCTCAGGTGCTCAGTGGGGTTCATATGGTTGAGGAGAGCTCTCCGGTGCTCAGTGGAGTTCATGTGGTTGAGGAGAGCTCTCGGGTGCTCAGTGGAGTTCATGTGGTTGAGGAGAGCTCTCGGGTGCTCAGTGGGGTTCATGTGGTTGAGGAGAGCTCTCGGGTGCTCAGTGGGGTTCATGTGGTTGAGGAGAGCCCTCGGGTGCTCAGTGGGGTTCATGTGGTTGAGGAGAGCCCTCGGGTGCTCAGTGGGGTTCATGTGGTTGAGGAGAGCTCTCAGGTGCTCAGTGGAGTTCATGTGGTTGAGGAGAGCCCTTGTGAAGTCATTGAGATCCTGCTTTCCTCTAACAGTTTCTGAATAGTTGCACATAACTCTTTCACAGCTCATATAGGTCATCATGGATCACATGACACATCACAGAACGACAAAAAAAATTGCATACATTGCAAATTTGGGTATTTTTGTAAGTGTAACTTTTTGTTTTGGACAGTGGACATAATGAAGAAGTTATCAACCATATTAAAAAAAATAAACTTTTCAACTCATGGGCCAATTCAAGACCACAGACACAATGACCACAAATTTAGAAACACAAGAACATAAGAACAGTTTGGAAACAAAAAGAGGCTGTTCTGCCCTTCAAGGTTTGTCCCTTCCAAGCACAGCATTCACCATGACTGTGTGTGTGTGTGGGGGGGGGTGTCTAATTTAATAATCTGGCTGTTTTTTGCTGGAATGGTCCAACTACAAGAGAGCTGTTTTGGAAAGCTGCAGAGATGAAGACTGGTAGTGTGGTGTGGGAGTGGAGGACGGGGCTCAGTCTGCAGTGAGAGGGTCTCTCAAGAGGGAGATGTGCTTTTTGTTCTTGTAATTCCCCCCAGCTCTCTCCAACAATAGGGATAAACGGCAGCTTCCTGACTCTCACTTTCTCAAGTTCCTGCCTTGCTTCTGATCTAAACACTGCAATTAGGAGCCAGGTGGGGTGCTGGGTTCCATGCAGAAGAGTTCAGAATCTCCCACTGGGGTCCCATTCTGATCCCAGTGCACTACACTGAGCTGGCAATGCAAGCAGCAGATCACAGCACTACCAGCAAAATAAATATTGCACAGCATAGTTCTGATATGGTAGTGCACTGTCAGTCTGGTATAGAACCACAATAGGAGAATGTTTTCACTTCTATTCGATCATTGGCAGCTTTATCCCATTGAGCTATCATTCCCACTTAGCGGACAACTATTGCATTATCATTGTATGCACTGCTATTGAAAATCAAAGGGTATAGTTCTACCAATGGTAGCCTCGTTCCATTGTAGCTGCCATTGCTTTTGTTATGACACTGTCTGTCTGCATTGCCATTGAAGATCATTTAGAAAGGCAAGTTAGCACACTGTGGTCCAATTCTACAGGTGAAATGTGTTGGACAGTAGTGTAATCTCCATCCCAAAGCAAACGCAATCGTTGGGCACTAGAGAAGGCTGGGGGCATGGAGACTAAACTGCTCCCTCACCCCCTTAGAGAAAGGGTGCTCCGTCCAGTCCAGGGCAGGCTTGAGGCATGGAGAATGAACTGCTTCACCCCTCACCCCCTTAGAGAAAGGGTGCTCCAGTCCAGAGCTGTATTAAGGCATGGTGTATTTAAAACATTCCTTATTAAAATTATGAAAAATATATTCTACATGTACAATACAGTACAATAATTTATTTTCATTCTGTATAGCACATACTTAAACCTGCACAATTTGGATCTATATTTTGCTACTTTATATGTCAGAGCATGTCAGTTTTTAATAGGAACTGTGACATTAACAACGTGGTGATGAGAAGAGTCTGGTGCTTTATCTCAAGTGATGTTAAATGGCTTTGAATGCATATCTACATATAACACAACAGCGCAGAAACTGCAAGCATTTGGATGCCCAAGTGAGTTCATTCTGCGCATGTAAGTAGACAGGGAACAACACATCCCACCATTGAGCCTCTAGAAGCTAGGCACTCCTGACCGAAGACTATAATTACCAAGTCTTTTGTAATAGTTTGGCTGGCTAGATACAGCCCGAATGACTGAACATCTCCTTCCCTAATGACAAGCTGCTCCTGTCTTTTTAATTGGATCATTATGATGCTTCTGATCTTGATAGCTAATTAACAGCGGGGCTTTTTAATAAAGGAGAAATGCGACCATATGTAAAATGTCGCCCTCCCCCCGGTCCATCTGTGACACTGACACGATTACTGTGTCATTATAAAGCATCAGGTCCCTTTCGCTTCCACAATTAGCGTTCAGAGTCTTTCAAGGGGAATAATGTTTCAAGAAGGGAGGGGTGGGGGGGTTATAGAAAAATAAAGTAAAGGGGAGATGAGCTGACCTCGCTGTGCTGACTAGTAGGAGTTCCCATAAGAGCAAGCACTGTATAAAACAATTGCCTTTTTTATACAAATGTCCCTATTTGCTGATAGTATGGAGTCTCGGAGCTGAAAAGAGAAATTAAGATTTTAACAGTAGTAGCAGCACATGGGGACGTGTAACTATATTTTCCTGGAATCTCACTACTTACTCTTTAAATGTTTTTATATCATAGTTAATCTAAGTAAGGGCTAACGCATGACAGAGCTTGGGTGTTGCATTAATACATGGCTGTGGTTGGGCTGGAGGCACAAAGCGAAGCCGAGTATCGACAAACACATCAACAAAGATAATGCAACACAGCCCACAAGCCTTGGAGTGTGTTATCCCACTTATAAAATGGACTCAATAATACATAGAAAAATCAACTTTTTTATATATTTAAAAAAAAAAAAAGAACAATTGTATTGTATATTCTTCTGCTTTGGAGAACAAATACTCCATCAGACACTGTTAAAATGGAGGTTTTCAACATTTCCAACAATAAATACAATAATAGAATACAATTTTGTCTCAGCGGGATCAAAATAAATAAAAGTAGCCCGGTCCAGCAAGAAGCTAGTTAAAACGAGAGTACACGTGCTAGATCCGGGGGAAGGGCGAAATTTAGTTGCAGGCTTTGCAATGCGCTAGGCCGCGATGGGGTATAAGCAGCCAAAACGGCTAAAAAAACATTAAAACATGACTAAAGATATTGCGACTGTAAATATATATACTGCTTTTAGTGAAAATGACCACGACAAACCAGTAATAAGGCACAATCGATTAGTAATAAAAAAAAAACTATATTTAGGCTCTCAGTTGCGGGTTTAATACATTGTTTATTGATAATTTATTAATCGAACTGTAATTTGACAAAAAATAAGTTCCGCCATGCATTAAGCTATATTTATGCACGGTTTAAAACCTCTCAGCAGCCAATCAGCGTGCAGCATCCGAACATTCAGTTTTATAATAAACAGCGTCACATCTGCAAATCTGTCATCGCTATCTCCTTGATTAACACTCCAAGAAGAGATCTGAGTTGACAGTCCCCGTTGCAGAACCCCATCACTCAGAGGACAGGTCCACTTGTTTGATTTCAGCTCCACTGACTACACAGAACAGCTAAGAAGAGCTGCCTTGTATCCTAGTCTAGTCTATGGCCTTGGAGTCATCTCCTGAAGAGCTTAATGAACTCAATGAACTTCCCACTCTCCCTGATCAAGCAGTCAGTACTGGTCAGTCAGACAGGATACATGCTGGGGCAATGAGGGTCAACCGAGGTCTGTGGCCACTGACCCCTGACTTGACCATGACCCTTGACCATGGGGGGTGGGGGTGGGAGGTGGGGGCTGTGAAGTCCAGTCCAGGTCAGCCAGTTGGGTGGTGTGAGGGGTCAGCTGGATCAGTGACTGGACAAGCCCCCCCCGAGCCAGCCTTTAATAGACAACTTTATTAGATATTATTAGATTTCATTGGATTCACTGGCACTCTACAATCCCTACGTCTGTCAGTACATCACACAGCAATTACACAGCTTCTAATTCCTCATAAAAGGTGTCGACAGGGCTTTTTTTGGTCCATGGCTAAACAGTTATATTTCTGCAAAATTATGCTAATTAAAAAAGACTCCTTGTTCCCTTAAATAAAGTGTGCTCCCTCCAGTCCAGGGCAGCCTTGAGGCAGGGAGACTGAACTTCCTCCCTCACCCCCTAAGACAGGACTTCCCAACCCTGGTCCTGGGGAACCCCTGTGTCTGCTGGTTTTCATTCCAATTGAGTTCTCAATTACTTAGCCAGACCCTTAATTGAACTAATACATTGCTTAATTAGACCTTTTAAATTGCTCTCAGCTCCTAAAAAGATGCAGAGTTCATGTTACTTATAACGCGTTATAGCTAACTTGAAATCTGCAATTGTTTAAAAGCTGAAAACAAGTAAAAAAACAAGTCTAATTAAGCAAATTATTAGTGCAATTAAGGGTTTGGTTAAGTAATTGAGAACTCAATTGGAATGAAAACCAGCAGACACAGGGGTTCCCCAGGACCAGGGTTGGGAAGTCCTGTCTTAGGGGGTGAGGGAGGGAGTTCAGTCTCTCTGGGAAGCCCTGCCCTAAGAGAAAGGGGCCTCGATCACTCCAATCCAGGACAGGCTTTTCTTTCTTTCTTCCGTTTGTTCCCCAGGGTAGTATAGAGATGTGTGGGAAAGCTTTGCCCCAGCGATTCTTGGCTGCTCTGAGGACAGAAGGCACGGCACCTTTAACCGCTAATTAGAGTGCTGGAGGGAGGCCGCTGCACATAGCAGGTGGGGAGAGAACTGAGAACAGGGACATTCTCCCACAGTGGACATGCAGCATGGGAATGTGCACTGCACTCTGGGATAGAAGGAAGCTGAACGAGGCAGTCAGTGTGTTCCAGTGTAAGATTCCTAACTCTGAGCCACAGATACTCCCCGTGGGGTGAAGGTCTAGGTTTCTCATCACTTTCTTTGTGATTTAAATCTTTTTTTATTTAAGTAGTCATAAAAAAAAATTCATTGAGGCAGACAGACAGACACTGACAGTCAAGCAGACAGTTTTCTTTGATCCACATCTGCTTAGTGACGCAGCCTCATTTTGAACAGCGCGATTCTTCCGGTCATGCTGTCATTAGATTTGAATCGATGGAAGATTCAGAAATGCGATCTGGTAAGAACCACTGAATATGAAAAAGGCATTTGAAGCCAGATCTCTCTGTGTTTCGTAAAAATGGATCTTGTCCATATTTTACCTCTAAGCAAGGTGTGATTTCTATAAGCAAATATTATGCAATCTTTTTTTATTATGGAAATGAATGAGGTAAAAAGAATTCCTTTAAACATGTCTCTGCTCTGACACACACACACACACACACACACACACACACACACACAAACACCTTTTGACAAATAAAGCCTTTTGTAATCATGTGAATTTCCACAGCACAGAGATCACACACACACACCTCCGTTAGCCTGCAAACCTGAACCTATAATTAGGGGGTGAAGGGGAGGGGAGCAGCCTCCTAGAGAAAGGGAGTTGGGGGAGGTGTGCCGTGACAGCCTAATCTCTGAAGAGGCTCTAATTGCGGGGGCTGTCTGTCTGTGTGTGAGTGTGCATACACCTGCCCCTCCTCACCCTCCTCTCCCTCCCTGACATACACAGACCCTGCTGTGTGCACAGAGCTGACAATGTCAACAAGGCCCCTGGGGGAACAATACCCTTCTCAAAGGATCTTCAAAGGCAACCCAGGCAGGCAGTCCTTTACTGAGGGGCAATGATAGCACAAGCACAGGGCAGCTGCAATGGGACGAGGCCACTGGTAGAATGGAACTACAGTGGCAATGCAATGGATTGGTGCTATGTTCAGACACATTTAATTAATATTACTGCATTTCTTCATCTTTTCCAATCAGTGTAAGTAAAAGTGCAACACCATAATAATAGAGCTTTATTATTTAAGTTAAATACAGTGCAAAGTTTCAGCCATATGGCCTATCATCAAGCTGTAGTTCATCTTTTCCAATACATGTGTATGGGTAGGGTTGCCTGGGTTGAGTCTATAACACGCTGTAAAGAATCACATACCTCTTAGGGTAACCCGTTTGACTGGGGCTCCCCACTGAGTCATTGTCGAACCTTGTAATTGTAAAATAGGTTTGTTGCAATAGCTTTCCATTCATTATTTGCTTCTGAAACACAGCTGATATTGACTGGGGTGGAGGGCATGGTATCCCAGGCAAACACAAGGAAAGGGCAGGAATTGGACAGAAGGCACTTCAGCTTTCAAATCATGAAACTCTTAGTATGATAAGATACTTAAGAAGAAGCTATTTGCACAGAGGTGCTTCTGCCAGCTGCACATGTCACGCAGTTTGCAATGGAAGTAATAACAACTAATCTCCATTACTTTTTGCCCTGAAAAGTAATCCGATTACTTGTCCATATTACACAAGAAATCAGATTTTTAAGTAACTGTGGCAAAGTGGTGAGGATATACAGGTAAGTGCAGTGCAGAGCAGATTAATCACGCAGACAAGTGCTTTCAGGTGCAGGGGTTTTTATTGAAATAATAACAATGTCCAGAGCCTTAAGGCAAACACCTGTAAATAATAAATGCTGGAGAGATACAGAGGCGTGTATCACTTATAACTGGAATCCGCCGGGTTTTACACACACCCACACTAAACACAAACACAGTTAACAGTGAGTGATATTAGGTGTAATTACAGTTCTCAGTGAAACATTGGGGTGAAAGTGATGTCCAGGTTGATGCTGGCTTGCGCTACAGCTCTGGATCATGTTACTGGGAGTCTAGTGAGACAGACAACAGTTACAGCCAACATTAACAAACACTCACGGTTTTTAGTATACATGGTATTCCTTCAAGGTCAAATCCAACCATTTGCAAAGGAGTAGATTACTTTGCTACGCCCCTATTTCATACCCTCGCTCATGACCCCTAGGTTAACGAGCGCATCCGCTCCTCCAATCAGTAGATGCCACGTCGTTTCCCGTTCGGGTACCATAGCACCGCCCCTTTTCTAGCCTGCCGACTTCCACCTATCCACGGGAATAAATTGTCATGCCATTTAGTCCCGGGTACTCTGTTCCCTTTACATAGCGCCCTCACAAGTCGGGAGGGAGATGTAACACTAAGTGTCATTCGATCTCTGTCACAGTAATTCATTTCTGTAACTAGTTACTTGAAGAAGCCTGGAAGTAATGTATTACAGACTGACAGAGGCAAGCTTGTGCACACAGCACAGATCCATGCGCGCTGCTCGTTCCTCTGGGCCTCTGTACCAGGTAGTTCTGGAAGGCTCTGATATGGCTTGTGACTGGGGGAGTTATAAACTGAAGCTAATTAAATAGCCCTCCTTCTCTATGCAGGTCTTATTCATTATTCATGAGCCAGAAGAAGAAAACAACAGCTTGCAGCAACACTTGTGTCTTGAGCTGCCTCACTCAGACCACAGCGATCCTCACTCTCACAGCCCAAAAATAAACCTGAATACACACAACACACATGGAACAATAGTGCATCTTCAATATATTCATGAGAATCGCATTGCACAGCTCCATATAAAACATCTAAATACGTCAACATGTTTGCATTGTATTCTGTATATCGCCTATGAAAAATATATCATACTCTTTTTTTTTTATCTATAGAATTGTAAAATACAGTGAGCCCTCTTCACCCAAAAGACAGGTTAAGAAATGTTTTTAAGAACTGTTCTTTGAAGAGTGTTTTTAAACATGGAAGAAATGTCTAACCCTTAAACATTTGAAAAAAGATTTTGTTAACTGCCAGCTTGATTTAATTAAACAAAACAGACTTAAATCAAGTCCTTAACAAATTACTCTTTAAACAGTCCTTCAAGTTTGTAAACAAGGCCCAGTGTCACATGACCATAAAATGGGTTGTACTAATGCCCACACATCAGCCAATAGTCACTCTAGCAGTAGATAGGCAAAAACTATTGCCCTCTGGCATCACTCACCAGTCAATAGTCAAAACACTATTGCCCTCAGACAAACACACTTGCCTGCAGTGCATAGTGGAGAATTAGCAGCCAGGAATGATATTCTACGATAAGCCCCTACTCTAGTCAATATCTGTTTACTGCATATCCCATATTAAACTGTACAATGTGAAATACACACATTGTCAAGCACAGAGAAGTATGGTCAAGCATATTAATAAACATTGCAAACCCTGATAAACTGTGGGAAATCCATAGTATATCCATGGAACTACTGAAAACTTTTACCTTGGTAAACTGTTATAAGGGTGCTAAAAAGAGGTAAGAAGATGGATTTTATATCCTTGAATGGCTTTCATTTATTAGTGAGTTGGTTTCCGCACATGGAAAGAGACTTACAGAGTTGCCTAAATAGAGAGCCGGTCTTTGGGTGGCGTTGATCACAAGAAGACAGATTACTCAAATGGGGAGACCTCTTCCAGCGCTTCCCCGCAGAAACAGCAATAATTGCCCATGCTTAAGACCTTGAAATTGTGTGCATCCGACAGCTATTATACACTCACATATGGGCTAATCCTCTGGTCTACTTGGACTGTGAAGATTCAGACTCCCCCTAAGGGAAGCTGGCTGCTGTGATGTTCTGGGTAAAGTGGTGGATCCAAACCATTATGACTGAACAATGGCTTCAACCCATATAGACAAGTTGGGACAATTCCATTGGGATGTCATTCTAATCCCAGTGCATTACACTGAGGAAACTCTAGCAAGCAGAACCATTAACAGACAATTAACTGGCGTTATCAGCAACTTCCCAGTGCATTCAGAGCAAATATGATTGCACAGTAGCATGGTAGCACACTGTCCTGGCTGGTAGTGACATGTACGGATAAGCAGAAGATTGGACTGGCTATTGACAAGTTGAATTGGAATCCTACAGAGACGTCAGAGTAAGACAGTGGTCCAACTGATTGTGGTACAAGCAAAGATCTCAAACTAAGATCTCTTAATCCATAACAGCAAATGACATATTTTTATTATCAAAAGTTGAAACAAGAAGGACACCACATAGTAAAGAAGGAGACTCTCTGGAACTCTCTCCAGCTTTAGTGCGTGCAGCTCCCACAGTCGCTCGCTTCCAATCAACTCTCAAGACCCACTTGTTCTCGTTTCACTCCACAAGCACAATAGAAAGAAAGCAACGCTGATGTACAGGTAAGTAAGCTGGGCTGAGCTGAGCGGTGGGTGGAGGGGGGTGATGCTGGGACACCAGAATCACTGTTGAGCCTTCTTGAGGTGTCGTGGGCTAGTCAACGAAAGAGGGTGGAAGGTGCCCACTTGAAGACCCCAGAGATGTACCCTACTTAGCTCAATCCAGACGGATGTCATGCTGATGTGCTGGGGAGACCGCACTGGGTTGATCCCCAGAGCCAGAATCGCAGCTGTTGTGTGTGCTGATGTGCTGGGGAGGCAAAATGAGCTGATCCCTGGAGCCAGCCTTACACTTCAGCAATCAACACCAGGCAGAAGGATATCTACATCATCAGATGGAAGGAAACGCAAACGGATGGAGATGCAGATGGATCACATTAGTTTACTGTAAAGCTACGTCTTAGTTGATGCTTATCTTGGTGAGAGCCGTGTTCAAATCAGCATGAAGTTCAACATCTACTCTCATGTAATGGAAATCTTTATAAAACTAGTAACTAGACAAGATGATTAAACCCTACAAAAAGTAATCTATTAAATATTACATTTATTGTCGAAGTAATATATAATGAATACTTACATACATACTAAGAAAATTGACATTAATAAAGAACTCCATTTTATTTAGTCTGATTTCAGTATTTGCAATAAATCTTTTTTTTTTTTTTTTTTTTTTTTTTTTTTTTTTTCCGAATAAATATATAGTATTTTTTACCACTAATAAATAATAATAAAAAAAAAAAAACATCTTTTCAGGAGTCCATACAGACCACACACAAGGATCCAGGTATAGGACCTGACCTGCACAGCATTCACTGGCGGTGAGGGGCGACAGAGCAAACAAAAGAAAACCGATCCTGGAAACTGATCCTTTCTATTCAAATGTTGCGGTTACTCCTAATAACTGGATAGCTTGACATGAGGTTTTATTTGGTTTTACCCTTTGCTTGACGAGATAGACACGATTCCCCTCTAATTGATTTATGGAGAAATGAGCTGGAAAAATAAACTGGTGCAGGATACATTTACTGATATCATGGCAAGACTAGAGGGAGCAATCTCATTGGCTGACGAGTGTTCCATCCTGTGCAGATATGTCACCACACCTGCACAGTTTGGGACATTCACAATCACTCTGCCTGATTCTCTGGGCAACCACTGGGGGAGAGGGGAGGTAGGGAGGGGGAGCAACTTTAAAAGCAGTAACACACCCAAATTGTTCCAGCCCTGTACAGCCCTGTTCTGTATGACCATAAAAGTAGACAAAGGGTCAAACATCTTGGAGACCAGCTGGCCTCAATTCCATTGCAACACTGATAAATTTTGAGGCCCGTGCTCAACCAGGAGTGTGTCCCTAGAATTGAACAGCTGGTATTTCAAGCTAGCTGTTGTAAGTAATGAGGTTTGTGAGTTTGAAGAGTCACAGTTACAAGGAAAAGGACTTTGCTTTGTTCTGAGTTGGTCTAGTCAGTCAGAGGAATGGAGAGCAGCTTTGAACAACTTGAACTGCCGGCTGCAAACAACATCGAAAAAAACACCCTGCTTGGACTCCAATATTGTTTAAAGGACTTGAAGGAGCTCCGTTGACTGGGATTGGAAAGTGAATCATTATAGACTGATTGATAGGTCGATTTTCGTGGAAGAATATCTGCTCTTATTAAACAAAGCCTGACAGGACAGCGCCTGCCGACCAGTCGCACTGTATCAGCGCTGCAATCTGAATGAAGTGTTCAGTGCAGTTGAATTAAACAATAGAGAATTGCAGAAGCTATACTTGGGGCATGTAATCAGTGTATAGATACAGAAAGGTTGATGTTTTTGAATGTAGAAGGGGTGTGTTGCACTTTGCTTTGTTCTGAGTTTGCAGTCTGGCAGCGCAATATTGCATACAGAAGACTGCAGTATGTATGCTTACAACTTTCTTGTGTTTTTATTTATTATACAGAGACCCATATAAAATATTCCCATAATAAAAGCACAGCACAGTGGAATAAAGGATATTGAAAAGAATACTGGAAACTTTTATATGTGGTGTAATAGATTGTATATTGAAATGTGATCAATGAACACTGTTGTCATCAATGCAATGTCTAGTACTATGAGATCCTCAGCAGAACAGGCATATCGGTTGTATCAGAGCCTGTGCGTTTTAATTGTGAATGTTACAGGTTATTGCTGAACTCCTGATAAAATCAACTGCTTCTTGTCACTGTTTGTGTTCATTGAAGAGATATTTAAAGGCTTTTTGACAATTTATTGATTCTCCAACTGGGAATGCCCTGGGTGAATACAATGTAAACTGCATGACTCCATCCTTTGTATCAAATGAACTCCACTTGAGTCCGTCACTTGATTAAACACAGAGTCTGGCACGTCCTCGGAGCTCGCAGGTGGGTGTAACACAGGTTATCAGTCTCTAACTGCCTGCTGGTGTGTTTTTAAAAACCTCTTAATGGCACGCTATCCCTGGAGCGCACGTCCGTACACAATTAACAAGAGCAGACAATTAACAAGAGCGATCCTGGTTATTCAAGGAGAAGATGAAGCGTGCTCTACTTTCATTACATCTTGTTTAATTAAAAATGCACAATTAATAATACAAATATGCATCTGTTTGTTAATAACAAACGGTTACGCAAACAGCAACGATTCTTGACCGGGCTGCTTCAACGTATCCACATAAATGTGTTTCTGCATTGGAGACTTTCTGCGTACAGCAATTTCTGCATACTATCACTCCAGTCAATGTCTCTATCAGTGTTGGGGAGGAAAACATTACATGTAATACATTATTGTAATCTGATTACCTTTTTGTCTTCTTTCACGTGAATTGAATCCTATTTAAGCCCACTTGTGATATTCATAGAGTATCTGAATGTCACACTTGTGTTTTTTGCATATATCTAAAGATGTGATTAAATTGCTACATTAGATTGCTACTGCAATTCTTATGCTATTCTGTACATAATGTTCATATACAGTAGTAAATTAGTGAAGGGACCTCATACAGGACAGTATAGAATAAGACGGTTTCAGCTAGGAGTGGAATAACGAAGGAGCGGTGTGCTTTACCAGGAGTTTAATTTTGATACAATAGAATGATAAAGGTTACTCAAGCTCTGAATAATTACTGGTGTCACTATCTATATATTCTCCAAAATCCAATGAGCACTGCATTGCAATTCAAATGAGGCGCTCCTAGCGAAGGTCTGCTTAGCAGGGCTGACAGTGCAAGACAGGGAGTGCTGTCAGCGCCTGATGGATGTCTCTGAAGCAGCCCTGAGTTTATTGCTTCGCTTGACCCATGCTAACCTCAAACAGCTCTCCACCTTCACATCCCAGCAGGGCTGCTCGGGGTGAATAACTCTCCACCCGAAACACTGAGGCAGCAGCGCAGCTGAGCGGAGATCACTCACCCCTCAGCGACAGAAGTGCGGGCTGCTCTCCATCGCATCGCGTGCATTTCCACTTAGCGCAGCCTCCCTCAACGCACTTTTAATAATCAGGGTGGCACTTTTGACAAGAGTAATCTGATTGGTTTGTTCCGTTGGTCTGAATGGGGATAGACGTGATGAATATTGCATCGCATTCCCAGCAGCCTTTCAGATATGTGGATGCTTTTATCATCTAAATATGATTACCTGCCTGGGAAAACTCACAATTCGATTAGGATCCCACTCTAATCCCAGTGTATCACCCTGAAGAAACCCTATCTAGCAGAACCATTAGCAGATCACAGCATTGACAGCACTGGCACCTAATCTGGAACATAGATTGCAGACAGTGGTCCTGTACCACACAGGTAGGATGTGGTAGATGTGCCATGAAGGATTAGTAAAGAAGTCTGCTGTGCATTGCTATTAAAGATCATTTTTGAAAGGTATACCATTGTACCAATGGCAGCCTCAAACCATTGTAGCTGCCCTATATAGACAGTATGTGCTACGACTGACTCTCAGTACTGAACCACTGCCATTGTACTGGCATTGCCACTGCAGAGCACTTGGGAAGAGCACGGTTAGCATACTGTGGTGCTGTTTTGAAGTTCATTTTGGGAAGAGAATGCCAGGTTGCTTACTGTCAAATTACAAAAAAAAAAAAGCTAAAATGATGTTGCTTTCATTCCCTGCCTTGTTTCACTTTTCTATGTGTTTCTTTTTCTTATTGTGAAGGGCGCTATATAAAAAATAAAGATTATTATTATTACCACCCCTTGCAGTACTTATCTAAACGTGCATTAATTTAATACAGTATAAAGAGACTTTAAATAATGATCTGTGATGCGACGAACAAACCGCTGTACAGTGTGTGGCCTGCACAATGGGCGCTGATAGGGGAGCGAAGACGGCTCAAATCATGCGATTAACAGAGCCTGGACCTCGGAGCCGGGAGACCGTGGCGGGACAATAGATTCCCCACCACTACCCCATACACCCAACACTGTCTATCTTGAATATTGTGTGCAGTTCTGGTCACCTCGCTATAAAAAAGATATTGCTGCTCTAGAAAGAGTGCAAAGAAGAGCGACCAGAATTATTCCGGGCTTAAAAGGCATGTCATATGCAGACAGGCTAAAAGAATTGAATCTGTTCAGTCTTGAACAAAGAAGACTACGTGGCGACCTAATTCAAGCATTCAAAATTCTAAAAGGTATTGACAGTGTCGACCCAAGGGACTTTTTCAGCCTGAAAAAAGAAACAAGGACCAGGGGTCACAAATGGAGTTTAGACAAAGGGGCATTCAGAACAGAAAATAGGAGACACTTTTTTACACAGAGAATTGTGAGGGTCTGGAATCAACTCCCCAGTAATGTTGTTGAAGCTGACACCCTGGGATCCTTCAAGAAGTTGCTTGATGAGATTTTGGGATCAATAAGCTACTAACAACCAAACGAGCAAGATGGGCCGAATGGCCTCCTCTCGTTTGTAAACTTTCTTATGTTCTTATGTTCTTATATTCAACACATCCGCTTGAAAGCCGGGGGAGGCGATATCAGTTAACAAGCTTCCTTACGCTTTTGGGAGCGAGGTGACCAGCAGCTGCGGTTTAACCCGGGTCACCCAGACAAAAGACAGCGAACACCTGGACCCGCACGCTTCGGAAGACAGACGTCCCACCTCTCCCCTTCCTTCGCCCTTGTCCTCACTTGCCAGACACCTGTAGTACGAGTTGTTGATGCGGGTCAAGCATTTCAAACGCGATAGACCGGGGGCTTTCTGTTGTGACGAGCCGGGGTCACCTCGGCCAGCTGAACAAGGACCGCGCTAAGTCTTAAGAAACTGTAATACAACAGAAAACAAAAAAACGCAGCTTTATTGAAAACAATCCCTGGCTGGGGATATTTCGGGCTCTTTATCAGACAACCGGGCTTCATTAAGACGAGTACCCCCCGGTAAACACCGAGAGCAACGGCCCGGAAAACAATAGCGTCTCGTTTGAAGAGCGCTTGAAACGAACCTAACGTAATTCACTGAAACAGAATTATTCATTGAAAAAAGTTCTTGAACTTACAGATAAGCTTAAAAAAAAAGGCTTTATTTGGAACTGGGTCTGCACGCCACAGGTGCACATTGCTTAGCGTTAAAAACTGCCAGTTGTCCCGTGTCCGGCAGTTATTGTATGGTATATATATATATATATATATATATATATATATATGATATATTTAGCTTAGATATGATATAATATATATATATATATATATATATATATATAGATATAGATAGATATAGATAGATAGATATGCGCTCCTTGCATACAGCTCTGGTTTTGCATCCCTCTATCACAAACGGAGACACGGGAGATGCAAGGTTGCGGGAATGCCGGCTCCACGCGTTTGTTTTGCGAGGAGCCAGCCCCGTTGATGGATGTAGTGTCACTGTTTTGAGCTTGCTTTTGGTCTAAACGTTTTCGTGCAGCGTTGGTTGCTAAGCAGTCTGCGGTTGTAACCAAGCCGTACACGCTGTGTGAAAAGTTTGGGTTAAGCTTATAAACGTTCTGCTTTGGGTTGTGTGTGTGTTTGTATTCCCGGAGCCTGGAACGTTTCTTTATCTTGGATTATTATTTTTACTTTTCGTGATATTCACTTGGTTTGGAGTGTGCTAATGACTTGGTTGTAGTTTTGTTAGTGCAGTAATTACTTCTTTCAACACTATTGCATTGATTCTACAGAGCTGCCTGTTTTAATTGTACAATTATCTATGTGTGAAATCCAATCTAACTACTTCATTAATGCTAATTGTACCTGCACTGAATTCTATTTCTAATTATTCCATTGCTGTTAATTGTAGTTTCTGTACTGAAACATGATCTTGGATTATTTCAGTGATGTTAATACTCCTGTTGTCTCTTACTGTGAGTATCTTTAATCATGTAAGTGATCTTTTAACAGAAGCCGTGTTTCATAAATAATGTCATACTTATCTCTCGGTTGTCGCTTCTTGTGTTTGCCCAATTTAATGTTTTAATTGTCCTATATAATGAACCTGTGTATTTTGAGCTAAATTAAAACTAATTTTTGAAGGTGTAATACCTTCAGTAGTGTAGTCTGACTTCAGGATTCATTGATATACATAGTTTCCAATTGTCACTCTCTATGTATGTGTCAGGGTGGTTTTGTTCTGAGGTTTCAGCCCTGCCAGTACTCATTTACTGTGTGATACTTTTCACAACCCCTCAAACGGAGGCCTGGATCTAGATCATGTACACAGCAAGCTTCTTGAACCATGCCAGGGGCCTCTTTGCAGTATTGTATAGGTCTCAGCATCTGGTCTATCCTATCCTGAGTGTACCAGTGGAACTCTCTTAGAGTTTGTAGAGTTTCATCCCACAATGGGCACACTTCATGAGAATGCACTGCTTAGAGAAGCCTCACCCTGAACAGTGTAGAGGGACTCATCCACAGATTTTGGCCAGGTGTATATATCTGTTTATGCTTCAGATGGTCTAGAAGTGAATGTAATTTAAGGAGCCTGTCAAACTGAGGGCGGTCCCTCGGTAGAGCCTTAGCACTGTCATTTAATAATGTAACAACCATGACATCATGGAGGGGAAAAGTGGGGCAGCATGGATTGAGCTGTTGGATCAAAAATTTGTTTTCAAAAGGTTTGTCTCCGGTTCCCATTTCAAGAGATACGCCCCCAGAACGTTTTCATTTCAATAACATTTGTCGGGACCCACTTGCGCACCCTGGAATGTGGTGCCCGGTTGCTCCCATGCTGTGCCAGATATTGTTGGGCACACAAGTTGGTTTGGGTTACCAAATACTGAAATGTCATCAGTGATGAGCAACTGGAAAAAGTTAATTGGGGTAAACCCAGTTGTGTTCACCCGGGTACCTGATGTGCCAGAAGAAGGGGCTGTTTGAGGCTGGATAATGTTAGGGGGAGTCCAGTGGGAGAATGGCTGAAATCTGTCAGCCCTCGGTCCAGGCAGGCTCCTCTTCCTGGTCCCTGTTGATGTCCTCACTGGAGGAAGCATCACACTTTTTATTTTTTTATTACAGATTTAGGGAGAGAATGATATACTAAAGTTTTTAGGGGTATGGGAAGGGAAGAAAAAACAAATTAGTGCTAATCAATTTTTTTTGTTTTCAGATGCAGAGCAGGAACAATCCAATTAATCATATTTCTGAATACAAGTTTGTCAATTATACCAAATAAATGGTTATTCTGGATTTTTTATTTTTTTTTTAAATTGGGGACGGTAGACAAATGAGATCTAATATAACATTAAAAAGTAAATAAAAAGGATGTTGTACAGGGATTACAAAAAACAGATAATCTCTCCGACACCAACTCAATCAGACAGTGTCTGAGATTCAAGATGTCAAGTGCAGTAACTAATAAAAAACACACATCATTGGAGGAAAAAAATGCCTCCTCACACACGTGATATGTTTCAATGGTGTGGACATGACTGCCTCAGACCGAGTATGTTCCTGTACCGTCAAATCATGCAGAAAGTAATCAGATGCATCACTTTAAAGCTAATTTCATGACAGGAGATGGTAACACAGCTTCTAATCCAAAGAATTAATTATTTAATTTTTTTAATCGATTCTCATTGATAGAAATGAAAGCTACATCCCTCTGGATGTATCACGGCGCTAGCATTCAAGCAGGCTATAAATTAGTGTTAACACCTGTGTGTCGCATCGAAGGTATTGTATCTGTTTAACATAATGAAATTGGGACCACGACCCCTTACCTGTAAGACCTTCTCGATGCATGTTTTTAATAGGGATGTACCAGGTACGTTTGGGCAGCACTGCGCGAGTGTTTTTGAGGACGTGCCAGACACGTTTTATAGCAGTTAAGGGGTTAAAAACATCAAAAAGTTATGAAAAAAATGACAATGTGTGTGAATGGGGACTACCTGTGCTGTAGGTCAGTATATTAAACAAGCGAAAAAGCCAAAATGTGTTTAACCCTGCAAAAGGGAGAGGGTGGGAACAGGAGGTAAGAAATGGATTTTAAAATATCTACTGAGATGTTTTGAGGCATGAACCACTCCCTCCCTCACCCCCTAGGAGAAAGGGTGCTCCCTCCAGTCCAGGGCAGGCTTGAGGCACGGAGACTGAACTGCTCCCTCCCTCACCCCCCCAAGACAGAGGGTGCTCCCTCCAGTCCAGGGCAGTTGCACCAAAAATCCGTTGCAAAATATACGACTATATGCAGTTGTTTTAAACATGCTATATAACACTCTTAATTCCCACATGGGACTTAACATCTCTCTACATGATTATAGCCTTCAGATAAGGAGGTATTCAGCATCAAGCAAATATATATGCAGCGACATTGCTGTTTGGACTTGAATCATGTAGCTCTGATGTTTTCCATATGGAAGACGGAAGCACAAAGGAACAAAGCCTGAAGGTGCAACTGAGCGCCTGGGTCTCGCTCAGCTGGCTTCCAGTCACTACACCAAAGCGCCGGCTCCAAAAGCAAGTGGAGAGTTGTATGTTGTCAAATACACAATCACAAACTTACCACACATACAGCAGTACGCAAGAGTTATTTTTACTTTTCAGGTAATAGATGATAATTTATGATTATTTGATTCTCTGTATTGGGATGTTTATTTTTAAAAATGCTGCTTCACACAACTTCTGCATGTTAATGTGTTTTTTCTGTATACACACATCAAGCGAAACAGAATTGCATTCTACAGTTTTACTCAATTACAGCTGCAGCCATTGACAGCTGCCTCAATTTTCAGAATAAATCCATTGGAAAGATATAACTGTACATTTAGCATATATATTTGTTTTTTAATACTGGATATTTTATTCAAAATAGCTGCTGATCTGGTTTAGTTCGCGAAAAGGAAATCTCAGACAAGAATGTCCTCTTTGATCGTATTATATTACACCTTGTTAAGGTTCCTATTTATTAAATACTTTAATGCATATACACCAACAGGCAATGGTCTCTTTAAAAAATAATGCAAATGATTTTAATGATCACATCCTCTCACAAGTGCAACACCCCAAAATGTTAGTTTATTTTTAGGGCTGTTAATTAGAATGCAGAATGTGTTGCCTTGTCATGCTGTTGATGCTGACTCACTGGGATCCTTTAAGACCGAACTTGACAAAGTTCTGAGATCAATCAGCTGCTAGGAACTGGGACCAGCGTTGATCTGCTGAACGGCCTCTCGTTTGTAAATTAAATTTTTTGTTTTAGCCCTTCTATTGTCGGAGAGGACAGTGGTATAGCTTATATGTGTGTGTGTGTGTCTGTGTGTTGAGATAATTGATAATTGAACCCTGTCTGAGTCCAGAGTCCTGATGCAGCACACACTGTCACAGAGCACTCTAGAGGTCTGAAAACACTGTCAGTAATATTTTCTGAAAGGTGAATTTGAATAAGTGCACGTTAAGTGTGAAGTTTTTCTTAGAGGGGTAATTACAGTTATTGCTGGATTAGAGATGTGATGGGGGGGTAATCCCTTGTCCGGGGGCCTGAGAACCAGCCCTGACCGCTTGACCTTCGCTGTCATCGGCATCAGAGGTCAGCGACCCTTTCAGTGGGCCGGACACTACCCAGCCACACTCCCAACAAAGGGCCGGGGAGAAAGGGCTTTTTCAAGATCCACTGCACTGGGCAAATGCACACAGCAGTCAGTTAAACAGGGCTAAACAATGCTGGACAATGCTGGCTATTTGTCAGTGCGCTTGCGATCGTGTTTCATTGAACAGGCCCCCTGGGGTTCATTTTAATCAGATCTGCTTTTAAAGACTCCAAAAGCAAAGGACTTCAGTGAACTCTCACAAGCTGCTAAATTGAATAGGTGAGTAAAAGCATGGAGCACTGTAGGTGCTAACCATTTACTGAGTGTGCATTAACTGAAGCAGTGTGAGGATGATTTATTCATTAGAATACACTGAGTACCAGAGTCACTTAATGATGCTAATGCATATACTACAGCTCCTATCACAGCACATTACTTTAAAGCACATTTTAAAGAGTTTTAGATTTGTTACTGTTTAACAAATCTGCTGTTTAAAATATGGGAAGAGGACCTCTAAAAAGATAGGGATTACCCACAAGGACTGACCGAAAATATTTGCTACAGAAGTTGATTCACCTTTCATAGAACTACCCTGGGGTTGCAAAAATGACCTGGTCTCTTACTTTTTGCCTTTTATATACATTTCTCACTACAGTGTGCACAGCACAGAAACACAATCACTGACTGCATGATGTATTGCCCCAAAGCAAGTCAGAGATTTCTTGGCATAAATCTTTTTTGGGGGACATATTTCAGGTTAAAAATCTGTTCGATATTTTATTTTTTAAAGTAATTTTGCATAAAGAGTAAGCCTCAGAGCCCTTTATGCACAGTGTGCAAGGGAACATTCACAAACCACTGCCAAATAATCTGCATTAACACGACAGACTAAATGAATCAGTTTCATTAGATAGAGAAATGACATTAAAACTTTGATCAAAGCACATTGCTGCCAAGTGAAATTGAGACAGATGTGTATATATATCTATATATAGATATATATATATAGATATTTTTAATTGGTATCACGTAATTGTGTGATCTTTATCATGTTTTCACGCGTTAGTACTGTGTAATTATGCCATTTTTAAATGTTTCCCTCCCCCAAAAATGCTCATTAACTCATAAAACATTGCAAACTGTCACATGATAATGAAATGAGAACAATGTTAGGTAATGATGTGCTATTAATTTGGTGAAAACATTAATAAGATTTGGAGATATTAACTGGTACTTGGTAGCAATTTGCATCTGTATAACTGCTAGCATGTTAATATACTGTGAGATCGTTCAAGTGCTCTTGCCTTTTAAAATAAATTAAACCTGTTTCACTGAGAGCTAGTTAATGGCTTAAATGAAATATTACTTTTTACTACCAATTTCTACTAAAACACAGAAATATAAGACACATTATGTGATGCGTCTAACATGAATAGAAGCAGAAGTACAGGCCTGACCTTGGCAAATGGTCAATATTACGAAGACCTGGGAGAGAAGGGGCACGATAATGTTAAAATAACACACCACACTGGTATAGACTTAAACATAGTGGTTTATCAGGTTGAAAGACGGGCTAGCCACACCCTCGCAGAGAGAGAGAGAGAGAGAGAAAGAGAGAAAGAGACAGAAAATAGGTATTGCAGCATTCCCGTCTCCCTTTCATTGACTCAATCCTTAGCAGGCCCAGCCTAGTAACCTGTTCCCATCAGCACCATGAAAACAGTCTGTAGAACTCAATCTCATCTCGACCCCAGAACCAAACTGGGGCTATGGCCGAGCCCATCTGCAATCCAGTGTGGGCAAAGCACAAAGATAAACTCTTTGTACCCCATGCATCAAGGATATGGGAACTGACGGCAAAAGTATTTCCCATGGCAGCTGTTTAACCTTTAATAAAACCACCTCAGGGTACAGCTGCAGGAGTGGACTTGTCTACTGACACATCTTGCTACCTTTTAAATATGTTTAAAAAAAATAATAATGCAAAGAATATCGACTTTTAATATTTATCACGTATCGTAATGCTAAAACCTGCAGAAGACAGGTTCAGATGTTACCTAGAAACTAAGTGACCAATCAGACTGATCATCTGTTGAGCTGTCATTGAGACCTGGGGGGGGGGGGGGGGGGGGGGCGACGACTTATCAACACACTCGCACAAAAATGTTTATGGTAAAAATGTTAATATTTCAAGTGTCGATAGCAGGAGAGCAACTCTTTAACTCGGGTGAAAGCACCTTCACACAGTCCTCAAAAACAAAAAGCATGCATTTCAGCAATTGCATGAACCACGGAAATAACTGCGTGTGAACCAAAAGACTGACTCTCTCTTTCCATTATGCCCTTTGTTTATTATTTTTTCTGTTACTATTTTTCACTTTGGCCACAACACGAAGTTCTCTTCCTGTGTCACAGTTAATAGGGCTCCAAAGCTTTCTGGAATATATGGGGTTCTGTTGCCTGCCACACCAGGAAGAAGAGAAAGTCGTTTATCAAATTGCGATTTACTAAGTTCTATAATATACTGTGTATCATGATCATCACACTGCTACTGGACTGTAGTTCCTGGTTTGAATTTGCAGCTGTGATGAGGATGGATGTTACTGACAGGCTGGTTATTTCTCAGTGTGAGCTGAGAAGAAACGGTTTCATGTTTCACCAAGACAAAGCTCATAATGCAAGTCTTCTGCGTGGATGAGACCCAAAAAAATGGAAAGCTACTTCAAAATTCCAGAGCTACTTCTTTGAGAGACCGTGCCTTTTCCGTCCTTTTAAGAACAAAGGGCACCTAGTGTGGATAAAGGCGAGGGCTCAATGAATCCGGCTTGTCAGTAAGAGAGAGCCTTGTTTTCAGGGTTAAAGGCCTCACACTTCCAAACTAGCTGGCCAGTCCTGTCAGAGGTGTTTTGTTTCTGCTCTTGTATCCTGTCCTGACAGCCCCACTCCTCCCTCCATTAACTAGCATGTCGGTCATATTCCTATGTGTCCTCGCCACGGCTGGAATAGAAACAGGAGCTTTTGTGAACAAAACCAAAGCATCCGATCGAACGGTTTGTAAAACTGATAATGATGCGGCTGTGCAAAGGTTCGTTTCCACGGGTCACACCACCCGCAATGGAATTTTATTGGGAGAATAATAGAATACAGCTGTGTACCAACTACAAAGGCTTCCCATGTTAAACTGGATGGCCTTTATAATTGATATGGCCAGAGGTTAAAACAATGTGGAAGGAAAAGGGTTAATTTTTTTTTTTTTTTTTTTTTTACTAGTCCCACCAGTACTGGAACGAAGAAAAATCCAAGAACACAGCTGTGCACTAAACAGGAAAACAACTTCTCAAAGCGTACTGAGTTTTACATCCTCGCACGCTGTCACTATCTGGGATGGGGTTGAGACCGGAGGCTTGGACACTCATGGTTTGAGATATTAGCAGAAATAGGTTTGGCAGCGGATTTACAAATTCTTACACACTCCCCTCCCAGACATGCAGAAACAAGGAGACTGCATCATCACCCTGATCTGCATTAAGCAGTCTGGTTCCTGTCCCTCCCCACAGACTTGCTCTTCATGGAAACGAACAGGAGTGTTTTCAACAGTGCCTTCAACTCCTTACGAGAGGCAAATATCAGCAACACTGTAGCACCATTTTCTAATACGCATTTTTACTTTTAATGCTGATAAATTTCTAATCATCAGAAACAATGTAAATATACCCAACAATTAAACATCTTGCCTAAAAGCTGTCTATTAGACTTTGGTTTGTAAGAGAGCTGTAATTCTGTGTCACAAGATTAACAGACAGTTAGCACTAAATGTAGGACTACCTAATGATACTTTAGGATTAGTGCTAATTCAGGTGTGTGAAACCAGGTATTTATTTCAAACTGCAGAATCAAAGTCAATGGACAGGTTTAAAAGCAGTACTGCAGTGTTAAGAATGACAGGAAAAGGAACATGGAGGACGGTCACCACAGTGCAGTAAACAGCCCAGTCTCTCAGCTTGGCATGGAGCCAGGCAGAAACCAGTCTAGTGGGGTTAGCAGATACAGGGAGGGTGTGGAGTGAGCTAGCCCAGGGCATTGCTGCTCTGGTTAACGCCCAGAGAGCAGCAGACACACACCTCTGCAGCTTGGACACACCATTAACCCTCCACTGACCAGTAGCACTATAACTGGGAAAAAAAACAAACGATCAGTCACAATATTTATGATCACAATTTTATTTTTGGTATTTCATACATTATTCTGCTTATACCTTCATGTGTTAAACTTTTTGAAGCAGTTAATCACAAGTGACCCTCGGTGTACATCCAGCAAGTTGACCAAAGTGTGTCTTTTGGGCCCCATCTGGGCTCAGATTGGTGTGCGATCAGATCCTCACAATGCGAGTGCAATGCAGGCTAACTGCCTTATTCTTTTGTAAATACATTTTAAGTGCATATTCCTTAATCTTTATTCCTGTATCTTATAGCCTACAATTAAAATATTGAAATACAGCTGGACAGAATATACAAGCTAAATTTTAAAAATAATAAAATATAAAGAACACTTACTTAAAATATATAAGATCGAGATTCAAATAAACAGTATTGCAATTTGATACCCAGGGGAAAAACAGACCGTGGCAGTTCTGCAAATACACCCTGTGGTCATCCCATTAAAGGTAAAACAGCTTCCATAATAAATATTTCCCTTTTGTCCATCTTCTAGACATTAGTCCTTTTTCACCCAGAATATAAATTTTACAGAGAATCCTAGAATACAGCTGTGCATCAAACATGAACTCCGGATCTCATAGTGCGCTGTTCCTGTCATGAGGAAACCTAACA
Source organism: Polyodon spathula (assembly GCF_017654505.1). Lineage (NCBI taxonomy): Eukaryota > Metazoa > Chordata > Actinopteri > Acipenseriformes > Polyodontidae > Polyodon > Polyodon spathula. The sequence continues at coordinate 2,296,380 of NC_054568.1, read as the reverse complement.
AGTGAGAGACAAGTTCACCTTGAGCCAATGAGAAAGCTTAATTCCCATCTGTACCTTTTTATATTTGAAAGTAAAGACAACACCACTCGAAAAAAAAACCATAAATAAACGATTACAGGCATGCTATATAAGGTTGTTTAGAACTGTGATGACATTGCAAAAGACTTCATGCTTCTCATTGACTATCTTGTTTCTTTAAGTATTTCCAAATGTAGCACTGCTGTATAAGGGTTTGCCACTTGGGGCTTTAAAGTGAAAACCAATATATAAACCAAATAAGCACAAAAGCATGAATAGGAGTGAATAGTGTACTTTTTATTGAATGTGTACTGTATTTGATTGTTTAAAACAGCCATTTACACAAGATTGAAAACGTCTTTACTACACTAAAGATAGATTTATAGTCTTGCCCACCACACAGTATCGGGATACAGAACTCAAATCACAGCACAGCTACTTGTAAAAAAAACCAAAAACCAAAAAAAAACGCTCTCTGCATGCTAGTGACACACCCACTTAATAACCGCCTGTAGTTTCATTGGAATTCATTGACCTTCAAACACACCCCGCCCCCCAAGTCCTGGTTAATTCACAGAGGTTTCACACAACCTCTCTTCACGGTACTCTTGTAAATAAAATACTTGAATTAAACAATAAATACAAAGAGGGGTTTACAAACCAGACCATGATACTGATGTCATACAGCGACCTGGAATCTATATCCCACAGCAATGACATCACAAAATTAGATATACTGACTTTTATAAAAAATACAGAAATAGCAAAAGAAACTTCCTAAATTCAGCACTATTTAGGGTTTAACAGCTATGGATGACACAAAAGAACTATACAGACATGCACAAGCCTGCTTGGAGTGGAGAGATCTTGCAGCGAGGTGTGTGCTGTTAAGTGATTCTATTTTTCCTACACCTCTGCAGGTCAATTAAGACATAATGAATTACACCTCTGAAGAGAAGAAAAAAATCAGAGCCCTTGACCCATTGTGATGCATCTCACTACAGGACATACAGAGCAGCCCACACGTATTGTGATGTCAGCACATTGATCCACCTCATACTGTGCAGTGGTTCAAGAGGGTCATGTATATCATGCTGCCAGTACAGTGCTTAAAAACCCACTTGGGGACTAAACTGAAAAGGTATTTCTAGAGTTACACAAAGCACTGAATTAGCATGACTGCCACAACTCCCTCTGTGGCCTATAGGGGCTCTGTGTACCCCTAATTCAGTCACTAACATCTGGGCTAAAAGGTAAGTCCAGCCCTGACAGCATGCTAAACAAACCTCATACACCTTTAAGCAACAAGAGCCAGGCAACAGCAGCAGTGTCAGGAATCCCAGCAGAGAGGAGCCTCCCATCAGCGGTTTACATGTCCTGCCCAGAATGCATCACTGAAGCAAATGGAAAAGCTGAACAGCACAGCAATACAAGCAGCTACAGTGGAACTTGACAGTTACGTGGAAACTATCAAGCACATTTCAGTGCGCGCTCTCTCCCTCTCTCTCTACGTGCGACTCAACCATCGCGGTTACCGTAAAACTGCTCTACAGTATCAGGAATATCGTGGCAGCTCGACTGAATATCTGATGACCAGGTGCGAACAGGGGGTTAGAAGGTGGTTGCAGTGAGGAGTACAACAAACCTTTTGATTTCACACTTCTTACCAAACCACAGCGACCACAAGCTCCCCCACCCCCTTTGGCTGGTTGTAACAAATCTGTGCAGCTGCAGACCAAACGTTCAAGCTTTTCCTGGGGCTGCTCCTTTGCCAGCGATCCCCTAGCTGTTGGAATCCTGGCAAGCTCTGCACGGTGAGCCCTTGATGGGGAGGTGACGGGTGAGCAGTTCGTGTTTCTTAGCGGTATGCACTGCGCACTGGCAGCAGAACAGAAAAAGCAAGGGCAAAGCGCACAACAGCATGGTTTTACATAACAGCAGAATTGACCAGATGGTGCAATTCAAAGTGGTTGTTACTTTATCTCCTGGAAAGAGACGACGGCGATAGTCCTGTATTAAAGAACGCTCTGTGGCAGTTCAGTATCGGTAGTGTGGGCTTCTAGAGCGGGATCGAGAACGCCTGCAAAGACAAGAACGAAAGCAAGTCAGACGCACGCGCACTCGTACAGAAGCTCACGCACACACAGACACACACGCACAAGCTCGCAAATTCACACGCTGGAACCCTTCATCACATATGCTTTATGCATCAAACAGAAATGGAGGTAAGAGACAGAATCTGGCTCACTTGATGAGCCAGATTCTGTCCCATAGTAATCCCATAGTACACAGCAGCAAGAGGTAGTTGTATTTTACTGAGAAAATGACAGCTTCAAAACAGTAAACTCTTTTTAACACGATTGAACCCAGTTATAAAATACTGTATAAAAGCTAGCCTAGGGGACTGCAGTGTAATCCACATCTCAAAACAAACCACACTTGATCCAGCACAACTGCTTGTGTCTCCTGGTTCCGTTTAATTTCCTAACCCTTTAAACCATGTTTAAAATGATTTAAACTAGCAGATTGATTATTTCACTCCATTAGAGTGTTGTGTTACTTTTTATACTATACAATATTAAAAGAGACTTCATGTGTACAACATTTACATCTATATGGAAAGGCCTTTGCATACCTTACAAATCCTGCTCTATAAACGTTTCAGCCGGCATGCATATCTTTGACAACTGGAAGCGGACACACATACGTACCTTCTAGAAGAACCGTGTTCACGACCTGCAAAAGAAAAATGTAAAAAAATTCATAAAAACACCAAGACACGAAAAGCTGATTACAATTCAAGGGTAAAAAAACAACAAACAAAAAAACCCACCCATGTAGAGTAGTTTGAGAGTGATAAAAAGCAGCATGTCAGGACAGTGATACAGGCACCGCCAGCAAAGCAGTCACAGTGCTGTGTTCAGCCCACATTGTGTGTTTAATGGAGTTATTTAGGACCAGCACTTTTTTTTGGTTTACAGCACGCATAATTAACGGATTACTTCAGTAAAAGCATCCCCTGAAGTTATTTATTTTGGTGTCACGGTTAGGTGCTGCAGGATGGACTGTGCATCTAGTTTTCTGTGGTCAGTCTTGTTTCTACAGCCTGCATGAAGGTGCTTCTTAACTGACCCATAGCACTGCCTTGACCTGAACATGCTGACAGCTGAAGGGGGGTCCGATAGATATACAGATTATGCTTAATGAAACTATTAAAACGGTGCAGACAAAAATTGGAAAAATAGAACAAACTGTGAAATCAAGTCACCTCTCATTAGCACTAGCAACATTATCCATGATCCTTTTACTTGCACTTTTAAGAAAAGGGATGCACATTTTTTTTTTTTTACAACTCGTTCACGGCTACAATTGCTCTACTGCAACCTACAGCACAGGAAGTGAACAGGAAGGAGCAGGTTACAGCTGGTTGCAGAGACCTCCAATATCACTGATCTTGGACTACCTCATGTTAGCTTTAGGCTATCCAATGCAGGACCTCTAGTCCAAGATTAGGGCTAATCTGTGTTTTAAATCTATTGTTTGATGTTCACTGCAATGTGTTATACGAGTGACCCATGAAGGGCCTTCATGCGTTCAGTTTGAATCATGCATAATTAACTACTTACGTTTTAATGATACATTCAATGAAGTCATTTTTGTTTTTTCGGATTATGCACGGACGTTGCTGTGGGCAGCTCTGAACTCAAAGCTGTTATTGCGATATCACTGCTACAGGCTGGCTGTTGAACTATAAATACACTTTGGAACACCCACACGCATGCTATAAAACGTTGCGAACGCCAAGGACTGTGGAAATTGAAAATGCACGCACGTATTTTCATTTTAAAACCTGATCTCTGGTGCTACTTTAGGTTAAAGGAAGCTCTCAGTCTCCGTCTTATTCCTGGGTGATCGACTTGCACTCCCAGGGTCACTTGCACCCAGGAGTCACTCCTGGGTCACGTTACTCCGAGGCATGTCGGTCAACAGGGGAATCAGCCGACTGGTTATAGACAGGACAGAAGCCAATAGAAGGGGTGGAGACAATTCCCACTCGCCAGGTAAAATGACCCAGGGATTTCTTTAACTTATTGCAGTACCAGTTGTCATCTTTTGAAACGGTTTGTTAAAAGATGTGTTTCCTTCTAAACTGCACTTTTGAGACCTACATTAATGACTGGATGTGAAATTTAAAATTTTTAAAAAATTTTTTAGCTACAATTAATTTTTAAAGAAGTACTCAATTGACTTGGGTTTCTATGAACGCATTCACTTCATGCCAGTGTATTTAGTCATGCCGTGAGCAGAAAGAAGTTTGCTCAACCTTTTCACAGGACCTGGCATTTACCCACTTATAAGCAGAGGAGTCAATCTGCCCGATTATGTGGAGGATTGCTCAGGAATTGGCCAGCACAAAGGCTCTAGGCGTCAGCATGTTTGCTTTGCTGGAGCCTGTATGCATACGTGCACGGAGGGCTCTGCTCTGACCTGCATATGTTGAGGTAATGAAGATGTGCTCCAACTGCTCCAGTCAAAATAGGCATGCTCCACTCTGCTCACATAGTATAAATAAATAAACTAACGCCCCCCCCCCCCCCCCCCCCCCCCACCCCCCCCCCCCCCCCCCCCCCCCCCCCCCCCCCCCCCCCCCCCCCCCCCCCCCCCCTTCAGAAAGGAATACATTTAATCATCTTTATTATAAATTAGATAGCTTGACCCAAGTAAAATAAATAAATAAATAAATCCTCAGCCATGATCAGCAAAGAAAAAAGCATAAAGTGATCAGAGAGGTTATCTAACTCAGTTCGAAGATGCTTTCTCGTTACTGAAAAAATGCGTAAATTGAAAATAAAAAGTAAATCTCATCTTGCAATGAACAGGTTCTTACGATGTTGTGTACAGCGCACTTACCCATTTCAAACTTCGCATTAGAGTCGCAGCAAATTAGCTTTATATTGGGCTTGTTTGTATCCGAATCTCTCATAGGGAGCTCAAAGCAACCCATGAACACATATGAGTGAGTCTCAGCGGGGCTGACGAACTATCCTTAAGAGTGCAGAAAACATAAACCGTGTTGACAGCGCTGTACTGGGGCATAACCGTGGAACTGTATAAGAACAACAGAGACTATGTAATAACTGCAGACAGATGGACACACTGACGTTTCTCATATTTTTATATAGCAGCTCCACAATCGGGAGAATATAAATCTTTCCATCCATAATGAATTAAAGTGAAAAGATCTGTACCCAATGGTAAGGTGTTTAAAGCTATGGGGTTAGTCAGTCAGCCACACAATTCAGTCTGTGATTTAGAAGGGTCCATCACTATAAGGGTCTATAAGATGGGATTTTTGAATAAAAAAATAAAGGAAAAAATGACCTTAATTAGCAAAATTCCACTGAAGATCCTAGTTTATTTTGAAATGACATACATATGATACATATTGTTCATTTTAACTAACTCGCCAGTGCACCCATCTCCAAACCGACAATGTTGTGAAATGTATGTGTCTGGCTTAGTGGGTGTGATGTGAATTACAACAGGAGCTTCGAAAGAGGTGTTCTAGAAGTCAGTCAAGTAAAATAAGCCCCGTCAAGGCCAGGTCAGCAGCCCTCGGGGCGAGATGCAAATCTGCACAGTTGTGCGTGTCTGTCTGTCTGTCTGTCTGTCTGTCTGTCTGTGTGTGTGTGATCAGGTTCCTGCTAGGGACAGCGAGAGCCCCCCTGGCCTGCCAATCCCATTGTGAGTGTGCCTGAGAGCTGACCTCATGAATACAGCACTCTGAAAGGCAAGGAATGAGAAGCTGCTCTAAACGAGCTGGGAGGGAGGGTCGCAATTAACACGGCACTCCACTGATGGAGACATTCTCCAATATTAAGAGGTTGGATACTCCCATTCCACCCTCATTTGAATTTGGGAATGGAGACAGATGCCTGCTGCTGATGCTCCAGGATGAGATATTGCCCCCGAAGGCTGGGTAATGCAGACCTGACAAAAGCTTTTATAACAATTACATAATCGAAAAGGGATTTTAAAAATAGACACAGCTTTAAAATACATTATCTTGGCTCTTATTCCTCACTTATTAGGCACATATACAGAGGGACAATGGGCTTTAGAAAGAAAGCACCAAGAATGCATGGGACAATTCATGGAGCAAGGATTCATTGCGTCTTGATGCATCATGATACACTGCAAGAGAGGTGTGTATCACTTGTATTGCGATACAGGACCAAAAACACAACACTGTAGTTCAAACGGTTCTTGAATGAAGAGTGCTTTATAGTTGGTACCATAAAGTCTCCTTACACAAAAATGCCCGTGTCACAAAGAGGCTGGCACTATCTTCAGCACTATGAAGAGCCGAGCTGCTTGTAGAGCTTTTAATTACTTTTAACCTCCTCTCATCTCACAATGGCACACAGTCTGTAATGGCAGGGTGTCACGCCACACTGCCCGTTACAAACTTCTCCCCTTCAGCCTCTTGATCTATGACAGCCGCGTCGCCAATGTGACGGAGTGAAGGCTGGGCGCAAACCAGAGACCCCTCAAGACAGCGTCTCAATCACTCTGCAAGAAGAGACCAGCTCAGAGGTAGCACGCCGTCCCCTAGACTCTGGAGGGGGATGAAATATGAAGCTCTTGAGATACCGCTCACGTTTAAAAAGTGGCACACGGACTGTTGGCGCTGCCAATCCTTTCATGAGAACAGTTCTAGAGTGTGGCTGGGATCTCTGCCTGAACTTGTTGTGAAATTCCCCATCTTTGACTCTCAGCAGCCTCGCTTCATTGTAATCTGTGCTCTATTTACATAAAGTCTGCTTGTCTAACTCAGGCGAGTGTCTTGAGGGGGGGCTTGGCTTTGAGACCTAAACCCTGCTTTCTTAAAGGCGATTAGAGTCTAGACATATTAATACCCACTGACACACTGTCCAACCACTCTTGCTTCAAATGGACTTGTTTCCACTGTTAAAGCTCCTCTTTCAAACTCTGTTGCAACAGCAAGACCGTGAGTTTAGGGAGAGATTAGCTCCAGTGCTGGTGTTTTGATGTACTTTAACCCCAGGTGGCCTGCAGGGCTCAGTTCACTTGCGCTGAAGTTACTTTCACAGTTTAAAGTGTTAACGATTTAAAAGGGCTACAGGCTAAATCCTTCAACATTAAGTTTTTTAATTTTACTATATCAACATGCATATTATAAAAGGGCCTCTGATCTTTGGGGTTTACAAGATGCAGCGCACTGCAGATCCTTTTGGTAACAACTGCAAGCAGGCACATGTTCTTATAGGTCAAAGAAAACTAAATAAAATTGACAACACGTATGTCAGTAACCCCTCTAACACTAAAATAACAGCAAAAATTGCCATTCTTTTAAAAAGTGTTTCAAAGAATTGCAGAGGAGCAACATTGGAATAACAAATGTTTTGTTGTTTTGCAACAAACTGTCCTGGAGAGGATTAAAACCAGGCAAAAATTCATAATGAATTTGACAGCACAGGAACAATGCACTTGAATTGAGAGGAACACGTGGCCACTATTTTAGCGTGCTCACTTTCTTCTTTATTGCTCAAAAGCAGACGGCGCACAATTGGGCAGGGTTTAGGTCGGCCGGGGACTCCTTGGCGCGCCGCGCTTCGGAACTGCGCGGTCCTCAGGCGCTGTAGTTCTGTAGTGGCTTCACAGCGGGCTCGCAAAAACAAGGCGGACGGCTGACGGCACTCGTTTGTAAGGACGCGAGTGCTCGTCCTCGTCTCTCCAGAGTTAGTGCAGGGGTTGCAGTGGTGAGCTGGGATGAATAATTAGGAATTCCAAATTGGGAGAAAAAAATTAAAATTAAAAGAAAAAAAAAAAAGATGATAACAATAGTGAGTAGGGTTGCAACACAGAGGTGAATTTCTCACATGTTACGATGTTTAATAGTGAAACAGGGCTAGGTCACTAGGAGTCTTTCTCATTATAAGAAAGTTAGTCACGAGCCCACAGCTGGGAGCCCTTACTGGAGCAACATATCCAATCCAACTTGCTTACTGGTAATGCTGCCCATCCAAAACCAACAATAAAATAAAAGTTATCACATGAAGTGGCCTCTGCAACAACAACCAACAAGCTTCATGACATTTCAATAAAGAACTGGCAAATACCTTTCCTTTAAAATGCGAGCGATTTATTACCACACTGTGGACGATCCTAAAGAAACGCAGATTACAGAGAAAGACCATCAAAGGCGGGGGGGGAGGGGGGGTGGCTTTGTAGCGGTTGCCATGGCTACACAATGCTGTACACACTGAAGAACACAAGTGTATTCAAATGATGGTTTACTTAAAAACCCAGGATTAGAATTACTTAAACAAATCAGATGAGAGGCATTCAGCCCACCAGTGCTGGTCCAGTTCCTAGTAGCTGGGCGATATCAAAACTTTGTGAAGTTAAAGGATTCTGATGTATCCTAGTCCCCGCTTTGTTTATCTTTATAGTCTCAGCACAGCTGATACACCAGTGAAACCCCTTCAAAACCCCTCCTCCCAGTGAATGTAAGAAATAGCACACTTGTTCTAAGTGGTATTTCTTACTAATGTATTCTTACATCCACTGGGAGCAGAGTTACTCTCTAGAGTATCAGCTGGATTTGGAGTGATGATTTTTGAGAGCTCGACTGACACCTCAGGGGTTCATTAAACATTAAAAAAAAAAATAAAGAACACACCAGAATGTGATGCAAACAGAAAGCGACACACAAAGGGGTTCTCAACAAAGGTAACTGGAATACTTCTGACCCCAATCTCTTTAAACGCACCAAGGGATCAACCCGAGTTAAAACCTGAGCTACAGTATCTCTCTCACATTTCACCAACTCAAGCCGACTGAGTGTCTCGCTGCTGAAAGATTTGTCCATCTTAAAAGGTAGATGGCAAGCTGTTGACATCCTTCAGAGTGGACTGGCTTGCTCGACTGGTTTATTTCACGCTGGGCTGGCTTGTGCACCTGCTGTCTGCACTGAAAGCGGACTGCAGTCATTAGCACTCTACAGCTTCACCGTTCCCCTGCCTCCACACTTACTGGCTTTCCCTTCTATTCAGATCACACTGGATAGCCTTTCTTTCCTCCCTATTCTCCACTTGTCGCACATCTGGTCAGATCAGCCCTCACACTAGACCTTCCCTGACCTCCCTGCCTCCCTCTTTGTGTGTTTGGTTTGGTAAGCTGCATGAAGCAGACTCTACCTCCTGCCTGCAACTCTCCCCTCTCTATTTGCAGCAGTAGTCTAAAACAAGAGGCAACAGAGAAGCCGACACCACTGATCCCCTTCAGGATTGTAAAAATCTCACAATACTTTCTAGGCTAAATAGTTCCTCCTCACCCTAGCACCTTAATGTTGTATGCAGTGATATGGAATGGAGCACAGCTCTAAAAAGGCACTTGTATGCTTGCTGTGGTCTTTTCACCCCAGCAAATGTTTATTCATTAATAAATACACTTATTTTATGGAGAACTAAAAAATGTGTTGAAAAGTGCAAATCAAGCTGCAAAAGCAGTAATAACTTTACAAAAGTCTAGTCCCAGTAAAATATGCAGGTGAAGAGTCAGGAGTTTAAACAAAGTAACAATGCAGATTTCAGAATACTGATCCTCAGCGAACAGATCTTTCACACACCAGTGATGGTTATTTCAAACTTAATCACTACCAGGATAAAGGTACTCTCTTATTATTTGCATACCATCACTGTCAAATCTTATGCACACTCTGAAACGCTGCTGCCCAACCAGTATTTTTAGGAGCGGGAAACTGTGCATCATAGCTTGCCAAAAAACGAGCACAGGAGGCATTTGAAGTATGCTACTTTCGAAAGGGTGTTGTTTGTCCTACCACTAGTTTCAGTTAATAACAATAACAAAAGCATCCTCTAAAAACATTTTAATAGCACTTGCAACCTTAAAGATAAAACTAAAAGAGCTTTGGGCTGACAAGCGGGCTAGCAGCTTGAGGCACTGTTGCTGGTTACCGTCACACCCAGCCCCCAAACATGATTCATGGAATCAGTGTCGCTGATCAGTGGCGTGGCTTCAGACATGCTATGCTTTAGTCTTCCAAATGAGTGTCAGGGACAGGAATAAGACTCTTCCATTGCATAGCAGCGTGATCCATTCCTGGTTTCACTAGGAGTTTAATAAGACACACCGGAACTTGTTACCTATACAGGCTCGTAGCAAAACCTGGAATGGGTTGTACTACTATTCAACAGGAGTCTTATTTCCATCCCTGGAGAGCAAAGTGCAAGACTTATTGTACATGACTGTGAAGAGATTAAATACGGAACACATTGGTTTAAATTGTACACTTACTACTGTGTAAACACTAAGGATAAAAACTTTATGAGATAGGAATATATCTGACTAAACATTTAGGAAGAACTCAAAATGTTTAACATTCAGACTAATGTTTAAACTCTGAACACCCCTAGTCTAGTTTGAGATCTGCTCCATCTCACCCAGTCCTGTACTCATCTGACTGGGTCTAGTTTGCCATTAGCTACACCGAACCCTGCCCTGTCATCACTTAAAATGATAAAATGCATCTTGTGTGATAGTCAGTCCTTGAGTGTTCTGACATCATTCACGGCACTGCGATATATTTCATTCAAAGAGAGAGACTGGCAAGGAAGTGCATGCTTCTTCATTCACTGTTCAATTCTACACTAAAAACACTGCTGGCCAACTAGCACAAATTCACAAAAAAAAAGAAGAAAAAAGCCCACCAAACTAGCCAAGGGTTAAAGTATTGCTTGCTATACTGTTTGCTACCTGAACAAGGTCAGCGTAGAGGGCTTGTCTACTAGACTTGCTTCAATTAACAAGACCAAGAGTTTAATTTTCTTTTCATGCCCTATCATTTTAAGAATATAAAGTTTATGAAAGAGAGGAGGCCATTCAGCCAATTTGTGCTCGACAGGTTGCTAGTAGCGAATTGATCTAAAAACTATTTTTACAGGTTTAAAGGATCCCAATGATTCAGCATCAACAACACGGTTGGGTAACCCATTCCATACCATCACCACTCTCTGCGCGAAGAGATCTCCACTTTTATAAAACCGTGTCCTCTGGTTTCCGTGCGGATTGGTTGAGGTTAACTCCTCCTTTTAAGACTGGAAAGACTTCAAAATCAACAAGCCTCACCACATCAAAGTTTATTTTTTCTATGCTAAGTGAATCCAGTTCTTTCAACTTCTCTTCGTTGCTCATTCCTTTAGAAAGTACCAATGACAATAACTCAACAAACCTTGTCTTTAAAAGGCATCAAAATCAAAAAGGCACAAACAAAGCATTTCATTTTAGATTATACAACCACCAAAGTGCTTCTGTGGAGGTCAGTCATGCTGTTACTGCCCAAGAGACACGTGTCAGACAGAGGGATGGATGCTGTGGATCAAGGGATGCTGTTGTACTTACTGTGCTTGGGTGACCTGGACGGAGAGCGGCTCTGTCTGCTGTACTGTCTTTCCCACTCGTCCCTCTCCTTCTCCCGTCTCTCCCGCTCCCTGAGAACAAACAAGTTCACGTCACAAACGCACACGCTGCCAGCCAGCAGAACTAGCACATCAGCACCGTGCTCACCAAGACTACTGTCTCCAGTATGGCTACGTCACATTTCTCTGCAAAGTATTTTATAAATGAGAATATAAAGCATCTTTCGAGTGTCGGAGTGGGTGGGCAATAGTAAATAGATTTACTGGAAATCTAGCGTTAACTGGAAAATTGCTTTTGAAGTCAATTGAAAAAAAAAGGGTTGTTTTTCTGAACAGTGGGTTTTGCCAACATGTTTTTTAAAACAAGGGGGAATAATCTGTAGATGTTGCAAGGCCATTACAGTAAATACCGAACAAAAATGTGCCTGATGTACAAGTCATCAGTTCATTTAAAGTCTGAGTTGCTCTGTATCAGGACAGCTTTGGAGTAAAACAGAGCCTTTTCACCATCAGGGGTTCTACCGTTAATTCAACAGCATGAGGATGACTGTGGCGAAACATGTTGCTATACTTTACAGCCTCCTGACTACCCCGTTTAAAGAAACAGACTTTTCAGCGGACTTTAAATAACTCGGTTGACTTCAGATTTCGCGACAGTCTTTGAAGTTCGCAATGAATTGCCAACGCCGTTGCAAAACCTCTTCAACACCAGCAGAAACAGATTCCCACAACATCCAATACCCCTCACAGATTAACACTGTCCTTCTTGGTGTTTGTGGTCAGCTTAGCAGCCCCTGCTCAGACACCTTAAATATCTGCCTGTGCACAAAGTCCCTACAGTGCAGCGACTCAAGCAGCATGCTGCCCAGTGCACCACAGAACTCCACACATGGCCGAAAACCTCTGGCTGAGGTGCGGCTGTTAGCCTCCGCTCCCAGCAAACTAATCCTGAATCCGTTCAACAGTTCAAGCTTCGATAGTTCTATTTTAACACAAGTGAGAGTTGCAACCTGGATAGTGCTAGGAGAATTATTCACATATTTAAACATAAATGTGTTCACATAACATAACTTATAATGACTATCAATGAGGTAGCATGCAAAGGAAACCAATGCACACATGACGTCTGAAATAAATAAATTTCTCTCTCGTTTTGGGGTTACCAAATTTGACACGTACTTCAGATAAATACACACAAAAGAATATTTGTTTGAATTTTAAAAGAATATTCAAAATGCACGTGTTCAATATGCAGATCCTAGCACTAATTCTGCATGCAGCAATAACAACCACGACAATTACACAAGGACCCCAGAGAGAGGGTAACCCTGCAGCGCAAAGCCACCACAGTGGATGAAAATTCCAATTACAACATCTTTAAAGGAAAGAAACAACCTGATTGCTCCATTTCTTCTATTCTTAGAATCTGAATAAAAACCAAATGTTTATTGGAGTATACCCAAATTCAATGCAAAGGTTTGAAGATGACTATCATGTTACTCATTACGTAGTTTAAGACTTGAATGAGGATCGAAAAACTGTCAACACCCACATTCTGCTGTCTTGTAAAGTTGCATTAACATATCATGTTCCATGATACTGTTGCAGATAGCTGCCCTATAAAATCAGCACTCAAAAATGAATACACTACAAAGTAAATTGTAAAATGTTTGAACAAACGAATGCACAGGGTTGCCTTTAAAATGACAGATCATGTCACATTGCTTGCTTGACTATCTGCAGTATTTATTTCCTCTTTGTCCTGCACTCTAGGAGGGGTTCTGCAGTTCACTGTTCCTCACACTTTTGCACTTCGGGGGTCACTAATATAGTGTAAACTTTACTTAAAATGCATCTTTGTTTTTCACAGAACACAGATTTTATCCCCTCAAGTTTATTAAGCATACACTAACCCTGATGTGCCGGACTGCTTAAATTTCAGTTCCTAACATGTCTACTAACACTTATTTATTTGTTTTCTTCCTTAGAACAGTGGCGTTATCCATGATCTTTACGATTACTGCTTTATGATCACCATACAGTATCATTTCTATCGTTGATTTGCTATTAGTGGTTATATTAAATGATAGAGCTTGTATATACATATGATTGTCTCTTCATAATAAATAATTTCTGAAAGTCAGGACAATAAAATTATGTTTATATGCCAAAAGTGAAATGCATTTATTAGTTCGATTACAGTGGTGGCCACATTAGTTATAATAGTTGGTTCACTACTTTATTTGCCATTTGTGGTTATTACTGAATTCTATAACATTTCTATATAAATATGATTTATTTTCATAATGCAAAATTATTGAACAACTTAATAAAAACACATGCGTTTCTGACTTTATGTGTATTGAAGTGTATTTATTCATACATTTCAAGGTTGACGGGTTTTACATACGATTTGGTAATGCACTTTGTGATATTTTGCTTAGTCTGGACTACTTCCATAAAATAGCTTAAAATACGGCAACATCTTGTAGCTCCTCAAAGGTAGTAGATGTTCAAAATCTGTTTTTCTATTTGAAATCCTCAGAAAATATCACAACTGTAACAGCCTAATATTTTTTCTATATCCAATGCGGAAAGGGGTCGAAATTGGCAGTTTTTAAGAAATGCCTTACAAATGTTGTTTTGATTTCTTTGGAGGCATGGCATATCTATCTCTCTCTCTCTCCTCTCTCTCTCTCTCTATCTCTCTCTCTCTCTCTCTCTCTCCTCTCTCTCTCTCTCTCTCTCTCTCTCTCTCTCTCTCTCTCTCTCTCTCTCTCTCATATATATATACATATATATATATATATATATATATATATATAATATATATATATATATATATATATATATATAGATTTCTCACACCTCTCAGAGTTTTAATCAAGGTGTGCCAGCAACATACATATCACTCACAAAGGGGATAAAGACCATAATTCCAGTACCATCAGGGTTCAGGATCATTCAAAAGGAGGTCCCTGTGACTGCAGCATGTGGAAAACCTCCTTGTAAGCATGCAAAGACGGGCGCATCCACTGCCACTACATAGTCAGCCATTAAAGTTTCATTTACTAGGGTCTGCGCTGTATTAAAATGCATCACTATTAACATGTCTAGCAGACAGCATATATAAGCAAATAAAGCTGCCATGCCTTTACTACACCAACCAGAGCAATGCTGTTCCAGCTTTAAGAATACCAACAGACCCTTGGAGTGAACACCTAGCCAAGCACAGGAAGAATGCAGTAACTGAAGCAAATGGAAATCCCACTCAACAGCACAGGGATACAAATGTTGGGGAAAAGTGCCCCTCTGTGGGCAACAGTGGAAACAACTCTTGCAGCCACATTTTAGTGTTCTATGAAGAATGTATTCTGGAACAGAAATCTGTGAACAGCTTTACAGCAGTACTGTATTTAATTCCAGTATCGACTGTATACAGCATACAATATACAGCATGTTGCAAGTGGGGCAACACTGAACCCAAACCCGTGTCTTTGACTAGCAGAGTGTGTGTGGGCAGATCTGGTGAATAGAAATAGAATTTGGGAGTCTTTACTTCATCCTGATTTTGCGAGCCATGGCCCTCAGCTCATCCTCGCGCTCCTGAAACAAAAGGGAAAGAAAACATTAACGCAGCACAGACTGAACACGAATACTGGTCGCTTGAGTAAACCGACACGAACAGAAACTTCAGGAGCTCAATCACAAAGGTCTTTTCAATGTCTTCAGTGAATCTTGGTAATACACTTGAAGTGTGAAGGATCTCTGAAAGGTCCCGTTAAGAGCAATGTGCGTGTGCTGGTTTTGTACGTGGTAGACTCTGGCCTTGTCTTGAACCGCTCTCTCCTCACCTGTCTCTCGTGCTCTTGCTGTTGCATCTTCTCCTGAGCAGCCTTCTTGTCGGCTTTAACTAAAATAGAAAACAAGTCAGCCAGTCATTAGCTGTGACTGACCATCTGTAAACTCACACTCAGCTATGCATTCTGGCAGAGCTACAGAATTCATAACCAACTTTATCTTTTCAAATAGACTCTTGATGCTTATGCTTTAGCTTGAATCAGGGCTTCCCTACACTGGTCCAGGGGACCCCCTGTGGCTGCTGGTTTTCATTCCAATTTCATTCTCAATTACTTAACTGCACTAATAATTAGCTTAATTAGTCTTTTTTTTTTAATTACTGGTTTTCAGCTCTTAAAACAGTTGCAGATTTCAAGTTGGCTATAACATCAGCAACTTGAACTCTGCATCTTTAAGGAACAGAAAACAATTAAAAAGGTTGAATTTATTAGTTCAGTTATGGATGAATTGACCAAACTGGGTTTTTCAGGGCTGGACAACAATTACATTTTCAATTACTGATCACATGTCAACAATTCTCTCACGTTTTAACTCCCACTACCTATTCTCCTCTCTCTCTCTCTCACTTTCTGTAATTTTCAATCTGCTTTCAGTTTCTCTGTCAAGGCAAGGCACTGCCCACACAATGTAGAGGGAACTAAATTAAAGCCATGACCTAATGCCATGTTTAATTACACGTCCCTTAAGCACACACACACACCCCAGAATCTCTTCATGGATGACCAGTCTACAGGAAGAGAGAAACCAAACCTTGAAAGATTAGTCACACTGAGCTCTCCACAGAAATCAGAAGAGGGGCATTGGTATGGATTGGGCCGATTCACCATTCAGAATGAAAGGAGTGAAGAAACAGCTGCTTGGGTTTGTGCTGATCGCTGCTTTTCTTAGACTCTCTAGAGAACAGCAATTATGACAAATCCAAGCAGCTGTTTCTTACGTCAAATTAACCCTATCAACAGCAACGGCCCTCACCTGATTTCCATGGAGAGCTCCAGTCAGTAATCTGTTTGTGCAGATCTGTGGTAACAGTGGCGCTGATCCTTTGCATGTTTCTAGGTGTTTGGCAGCGACCTCTAATCAAGTTGAGTGAATTTCTTACACGCTCTTTGTGTCAGGCACATAAAGCCTGAGAATCTCAACCTGATTAAAGCTAGCTACCAAGCACTTGTCAGACACACAACATTAAAAAGTATATAATCTGTTTAAATAGAGCCAGCTGTGCTTGAAATGTTTAGAATGCTTTTTCGCAGAGTTTATCCAGTGGGGATGTGACCAATGATTAATTGTATATAGACTGGCAGAAATCGGTCACAATACGATCAGTAATCATTTTGCAGTACAATAAATATTCAAGACTAAACAAACGATTGATACCCCACGAATCGATTACCATTCCAAGCACAGGATGTACCGTAAGTGTTTTGGAAAGGGTTCTTACGCTGTCTGTTAAGCGCCCTGTTCATGCGAAGCTTCAGCCTCTCCTGGGGGGTCAGCTTCGACTGGAATGGAAACACAAACTGGTGAAAAAGGGAGCCAACCACTACAGCCCTGCTACAGGGAGCCCACTGCCCCGGGCGTTCTTCCAACAGCAAACAAGCTGTTTGATTAGCCACAGTGTATAGGTAACATGCATGTGTCCAGGAATGGATCCAACTGCTATGCAATGGGTATCTTACTTCTATCCCTGCAACAGCAATGAATGCTGGAGTCCTCATTCCATTCTTTACCCATTTATAAAACACACGCTGGTCTGCAGTACAGACTTGCTGAGTGCTCTCTTTGCCTCATGTGTAAAGCCCATGCAACACCAGGCAAGTTTTGGGAAAATTTTTGCCTGGCCACTCATGAAGTAGCTTGCTGTAGGTGACATTTTTAAGCAGTTTTCACCTTGTGAATTACTCACGCACATTTTACTTTGTGAAAAACTTAGAAGTTGCACAGCCTTTACCGAAAGTGCTTTTTTGATCCCGATTCCTGCTTTTCTTACTACTTCTTAGCATCAGCAACCTTATTACTGGTTCCCTGCTTTTAATTGTGATGAAAAGCCTTTGGTTCTTTGCTTGCACATTTATTTTGTTTTTTAACTGTAGTTTAAGCTATACACAGTTGCCAGCCATAACTATTAAACACATGACTCAAGTCTTTACAATCTTAAAAGATTCACTTCTGAGGGTGCTGAGGGTTTAGAACAGGCTAGCCACCTTGTTGTTGAGGTAGAATCACTTGGATCCTTCAAGACCCAACTTGACAAATTTCTGAGATCAATCGTTTGTCATTGTATTTATTAGTGTTCTTTCAGGATTGCTAACCGCAGCACTACAAGAGTATTGAATAGCTCTGCAGGGCACACAGCACAAAGCTACAGACCAGCAGAGCTACACAGGTGCATCCTGGTACCTCATCCTTTACTGGAGCTGAAGTGGGCCGACTGCAGCAAGACCGCTGCTGCACAGTTAAAGTGAGTCGATACCAGAAACAGTAACGCCATTCAGCTGCTGTGTGCGTCTTGTTTTCTTTAAAATCACCACATCAAGTTCAGGAATAAAACGACAAGCAACGAACCCACACAATAAAAGGGGAGCAAGGATAATGTTGCTAGTGCTAATAACAGCCAGGGTTTGCACTCAAAAAAATCTCTGCTACTGAACATACCCGATCAGACCTTGTTTCCTATTAAAATTGAAATCATTTCTTTAACATGTGCATTTATTTTTATAATACCTACAGATAACCTTTAAAATAAACTTATAAAATCAAATAAAAATCACCCTGTTTATAAATATTTTATATAAATCTCACCTAAAGCATGGCTAGACAGTGCCCATAAAGATGTGTTTAGTAAACGGTTTAGGGGATACAGAGCGCCCCACTTTGTCCATGGACTCAGCAGTAATGGCTTTTGTTCAGTTCTCACCCAGCACAGGCCAGGTTACAGTGCAACAAACCTGCGTCTTCAATGGCAGCAGTCACTTTGAGAAAGCTTTTTGTTTTTTTGGTTAAAGGGGTGTGTACATGTTATTCACACACACATTCATTCATTCTGTAGAGCTGGGCTGTACACACACACACACACCTTGCACAACTTTTGAAATAGTTTTTTTTTTTTTTTTTAAAGAAAGAGCAAAGTTAGCAGAAATGGAAGAATTACATATTTTGAAGTATTCAGTAACAGTATACAGTTAGCTGGGTTATGGTGGCCTTATTCTCACACAGAACTGAGCGTGAAATGAGAAAACTGATTTTCTAGTACCACTGAGTTGTCTTACTAATGTACGAATTTATGTGTGGCTTGCTATTCTCCCCCACCCTCATCCTTATTTCAGAAAACCAAGGATTTAAGAGGATATGCTTTTTACTGCATGTTTAATGTTCCTAAAGACTTATATTAAGTTATCATAAGTCTTCAGCTACGCTTGGGAAGACACACTTCGCCTATTGGTACAGCTGCCACTTTCACTTTTCTTTCCCCCCAGAAGTGATGCGTCTTAAAACCAGAAAGACGAGGTGAAATTCTTACTGACTTTGGCAGCTCCAGACTCTTTACCACCAGGAGTTTCAGCCCTAAAAGCAGAAAGAGAGAGGGGTTAGGATATGCACAGTATATCACCACTGGTCTGATAGTTTACACCGAAAGAGCTGTTCTCCCTAAACTCATCCCTAACTTGACGGCAGGCAGGCGTGTCCAGGTCCAGTCTCTCTCTTGGTGCTTGCACCCACTGTACACCGTCCGTCAGCTTTTACAATCATATTCCCAACAGTGTGTGTGTAGCGAGTTTCCACTATTAAACTGAAATACCAGAGATGCCACTGAAAGAGAGGATACCTGATGGTTTAAGTGGCTGAAAAAATAACCATTGAACGAGGGTAGAAACACAAGGGAACAAAGCTGTGTGTCTCTACGATTATACATTGTCTCATAATGGTGGATTTAACTGAGTCATTTATTTTTGTTTTACGGATTGCTGTGGGGAGCAAGCTTGGCAGAGCCGCTATTGCTTCAAGCTGGAGATTGAAATATGAAATAAAAATCAGGTTTGGAACCCATCCACGCGTGGTGCAAACCACACTTCCACACACTGCAGCACAGTGTGAGCGGAGGCAGCAGTGGCGTGAGTGAGCAGTTCTGTCAGCTGGAGTCACTTGAAGGTCATCGGATATTATCAAATGCAGCTAGTGAAACTGCAGAACATTAGTCACACATTCTGTCATCTGAAATCACCAAAGCTTTGGTAACAAGTTAACCTTATTTGGTCTCTGAAGGAGGGTGGCTAGAGAAGACAAAGATAGAGTCCCTTTGTAAGACTGTCCTAGAAGAGACACAAACTCCCTTGCTCAGTTTGTTCAAGGCGGTTTACTTCTTTGAACGATTTAAATGGCGGTGATACTTAGATCCTGCTACTTTTCAGATCAACTGAACAGAGCCAGTGAGCGAGGAGTGTGAAGAGGCTGGAGAGAAACTGGCACACTCACTTTCTCACTGTGTTGCCATGTGGTAGGTATGGCTAGAGAAAGCAACACAGAAGTTTAAAGGGGAGAGTGACAGACTCACTTTCTCAGTTTGTCCCCAATGCTGGGCGATGCAGCAGGCTGTCTGCTCTTGTTCCTGCTGGGGGAGGAGGGGGAGGGGGAGCGGCTGGCTGACTGGCTCTCGCTCCGGCTGCTGCTGTGATGCCTGCCCCCACCGCCGCTGCTGAGCCCCCCCCTGCGATACCGATCCACCGAGCGAGATCGACTCCCAGACCTGAGGAGACAGCACACCAGGTAGAGAGAGACACACAGGCAAGGAGCTTAGCTCCAGTGCCTAACCAGGAAACTGCAATCCATTCCCTTATCTCTCCACAGCACCAGCAACATCAACATGAGGGTGTGAATAGTTTAGGGGTCAGAGAAATATGCATGTAGAGGCTGGCCTTTGAGTTTATAAAGTAGTAACTATCCAGTATTTACTCCGTTTGTTTCACAAGCTTGTGATGTACATAATAATTTATTTTATATTCTTTAGTAGTGCTTCATGCTATGGGTTAACTGGTTACCAACATCCCCAGCCTGTTTAAACTAAATGGAAATCAACAACTGGCCATCTATAAAAGACATGCTAACCAAAGCTTTGAAATCCATGAACGCCACTAGCAACATTATCACTCTTTAAAAAAGGCGCGACAAGAAAATCATATTTATTAAAAGGACTTGTAATAATATCCACAAAGCCAAAATGTAAGAGAAATATTTTAAAAGCAATGGTTAGCACTGCTTTAATCAAAGAGTTATAGGTGCAAGTTTGAGTACTAGAATACTATTAGAATATAAAAAAATTAGAATTTGAGTACACAGATAAATACTCAGATATGAACAGAATTCCCCCTCCCTGTGATGTGGGAACCCACCTGGTGTGTCTGCGGGAGGAGGAGGAGTAGCGCACCCTGTCTGTGGAGCACGAGCGTGACCGCGAGTGTGATTGCGTGCGTGTTACCCCGGAGTAGCGCCTCCCGCGGCTGCGCGATCGAGAGCGCAGGCGCCCCCTGCTGTCCGAGTCAGACCTGCGGCGTGTGCGAGACCGCGAGCGACTACACCAGCCAGTCCTGCGCTGACCTCTCCGCGACCTGGAGCCCGACCTCGAGCGGGACGAGGAGGAAGACGACGAGGAGGACGAGGAAGAGGAGGACGAGGAGGAGGAGGAGGTAGAGCGCCGCCTACAGGGCAACACACACACACACAGCACCCGTCAGGAAACACAGGAGAAGCTGCACACACCATGGGGCATCAGTCACTCAGACTCTCAGAGTGTTCATGAATCTAACACTCGACTGCACTAGAAGTAGTCACTGTTCTAAGAATGAAAACTCAATTTTAAACCATGTAATCCAATAGAGCTGAATTTAGAAATACTAAAAGGAGACTGAAAATTCAATGACAAAATAATCAACATTTGTCAGTGAATTAATTCAGTTTCTTTTAGTTGTTCGCTATATAAAATGCATTAGTTTTTCACAGAATCCGTGCACAGACAGGAAACGTTGCATAGATCTTTCTAGTTCACATTAAGAAATTAAGTCTGTGGAAAACATCACTCAATCACACTTATTTAAACTGACATTGTTTGGGGGGAAATACAATCTTAATAAAAAGAAAGAACAGTTTACAACAACAGAACACAGGGGTGCTGCAATAGCAAGACACACAAATGATCTCAAATTGAATGAATCATTGTGTTTACTGGTAAGTTCATATTTAAAGTACTGAGGCATTTGGTTCGTTCATAACGGCTTGAAGTGTGTCGAGGTATCAAACCCCACACAGTGGAGTATTCACAGCAGACAGGAAGAGCAAGACCCTGCTAAACGCTCCTTTGTCTCAGTTTCTGACAAACGAATACCTGCAGAAATCTGGCCTGTTTTGCACTTAGCTACATAGGTGTCAAACGTGCAACTGAATGAAACATGTTATAACACACATGCATTTTCATAGGTCTCAAATACATGAAATACATGGTTTGACATCTGGTACTATATTAGCTTAAGGAAAGTTCCTTGGTCTTCCGATTTATGCTACTGGCTGAAAGCATGTCAGTCAACAGGGGCACACACCGATTGGTTAAAAAAAGTCTTGAAGGGGTGGGGACAATTTCACCCAGCTGGTAGTAAGTGCAACGCCTCTCTGAAAGCATGGCTTGCAAACACATTTCTTTAACCTATAGTACCAGATATCAGCAATGCAAGAGCACAACAGGCTACAAACACTTTCCTTACACCAGCACGCAGTTAAAAAGAAATGCCTTCTACCATTTATAGAAACAGATTACAATCTAAATATATAGAGTAACATGCAGAAGGCAGACGCGGATCTAAACAAGGGGAGTGTTTAGTTTCCACACAGACGGCTCTCTCTTCTCCGGCTCATGAGGGAAGGTGCACTCTGACGCTCTGTACACAGTGAATGCTGAGCTTTCTAGTGTTTATAAATCATTCAAATGTGAAGGTTACCGACCGGGAGGAGCTGCTATGACCTGTGGCTGAGGTGGAGGCTGCCGTAGAGGCAGAGGCAGGGCTGTGCTTGGAGGCTGCGGTGGAGGCTGCTCTCCCAGGGGCTCCCTCCTCATCGCTCCCCCCGAAGCTGGTGATGAAGGTGATCTTCTCCTCCTGGCTCGGGCTGTTGGTGCGAGACCTGGAGCGGGACCCCGAGCTCGACTCGGACGCAGACCTGCTGGGCGGGGGGGAGCACAGGGCACTGCGTCAGAAGCTGCAGCACCAAGACTCAAGCATTCAGATGGAAATGTGAATGCAATTCTTTCCAGGTCCCGAGTTCTATTTTATTAATCATCTGGACCCTTTTTTTTCTTTAAGTAGTCTTCAATTATTTTGTGTATTTTTAGAATATCCGATTATTCTTAGGCTCAGCTCACTGCTATCACCCCCGCGCTGACTCGGGAGCGGCGAAGACGAACACACGCTGTCCTCCGACCGCTTCTTTTCACACTGCACTCATCATGCAACACAGCTCTGGGCAGGTTACCGGCAAGCCCGCAGGCACCCGGTCAGACTACAGGAGTCGCTGGTGTGCAGTAAGCCAAGGACACCGTGGCCGATCTAAGCCCCCTTTGTCTTCTGAGCAAGTGATGTGCACTGACGCACTGATCCACCTGACTTACATTTTACTTCAAGAACGAGACAGGCAACACTACCTTTCAGACCAAGAATCCCCACAGCACCTACTATAACACACACATACCTTTTCAGAGTTACCAAGCATTTTGTGAATGGTGTGCAATAACGTGTGTAAATGTTTCAGACTTCTACAA
The DNA here is from genome assembly GCF_017654505.1 of Polyodon spathula. Classification (NCBI taxonomy): domain Eukaryota; kingdom Metazoa; phylum Chordata; class Actinopteri; order Acipenseriformes; family Polyodontidae; genus Polyodon; species Polyodon spathula. Next base: position 2,273,241 of record NC_054568.1, on the reverse strand, counting down.
TTAGAAAAGAGTGTCATCTAGTGGCCTGCAGTACGATTGCAGGCTGCAGTGCTGAAAACCCTGCTCTGGCTCTGAAACAGAGCCATGGTTAGGGGTTTAACTCCAGCTCCTTGCAATGACAATGGTGCTCACCTTTTATAGGGATCGTAGGTAGGGCTGTCTCTTCTGGCATAGCTGGAAAAAAGTACAAACGAAGTTGCAGTTCACATGTATTACACGACCCACGCTTTTATACATTGCTGCTAGACGTCTAGATGTAAACTTTTACACAGCAGTTCATAGCATCACAAATCATACTCAAGTACTACTACACTGGGCATTTAAGCACGGCTTGAAATTCTTTAAAAGGTTACAAAGAGTGTTGTTGGTTAAAACGTCCTTGTTGCTGATGCAAAGCGACCAATGCTGAATTTGCATCAGTTAGGTTTACAAACAGACTGAAATTAAACACTGTAATACCTCTGTAGCCAGCAATACTCAAACTAACATCTAAAAAACTAATGTTAAAATAATTACGCTTTATTTGGGACCAGGCATTTTTTAAAACGTTATGCTTGTGAAAAACACAAAGGATTATTGCTGCTGCTTTTGCGCCAGTTTATAATGTGCACAATTCGTTTCTTTTCTGAAAGTTTATTTAGGAAAACCTCCAATAATAAACGTAGTTTCCTTTTACAAAAATAAATGGTTGAAAAGCTTAGAGAAACTCCCTTTAAAACACAGCTTTAGATTCTGTAAAGCCCAAACAAACTATAATAATAGTAATAATGAAAAAAGAACCGGACCATCAGGCTCTTGTCTCTGCTTTAGTCGCTAAGCCTTACCCGCTGCCACACGTCTAAAGAGGGCTCTACCATTGCAACGGGGAGAGGGGGGTTAGATTAATCTAGGATCAAAACATTCATTGATGGCTGCAAAATTAGCAATGAATCAAATTACTGGAATAACTGTTACAGCACTACTTTCCAGACGTGGCAAAATGCATTCATTGAAACATTTTGGATATTTGCGAAATGTATTTAAGAGTCTGGCCTCTCTGTTCGGCACCACTAACGTGCTGCCTCTTACCCCAGCAACTCACTAAAAATGAGGCAGTGGCCTGAGTGAGGGAATTATTCACTGTTCATTTCCTAAATGAAGTGCGATGCAGGCACTACAGGCACTCCACTACGTGGAGAGGTGAATGCAGCAAGCCCAGTGAGGGAGGTACCTGGGGGGGCTGATCTGCCTGCCTTTCAGCCTCTTCTCTCTGAACTCCCGTCTCTGTCTACGGGACCGCCGACCCTGCAAGAGATCAAACAAACACAGGCTTTAGGAAACTGAACCTCCACATAAGAATTTCCATTTACAATTGATATCAATGCAAGCCAACCCTATCTCAGTTTCTTCACTATTAATGACCAACTGCATAGATTACACATCATACCAGAGTAGCCCATCAGCACAACACAGCACTGAGATAAGAAATCGCATAGTGACCTCCACTGAACTGCGTCATTCAGCCCTGAATAAACCAGAGAATTCCTCTGTTGCAGTACAGCCTCTCCTAGCTCAGTGCCCAGGTGTCAACGCTGTTGCAGTACAGCCTCTCCCAGCTCAGAGCCCAGGTGTCAATGCTGACAGTCTCACCGAGTACATGGCTTTCTCCTCCTCCAGGGCTTTAGCGTGTTTTATTGCTTCAACCTCCTGTTTGTCTTTCCGAAGCATTCTGAAACAAAGAAGCAGTAATGAGACTGGAGGCAAAAGTTTGCATATTTTAAATACAATACAGTGTGTACTTTCTAATACAACACTGTCGAGTGCCCAGGGGGTGAAGCGGTCTGCAGTGCACAGCTCTCACCTGACAAAGTCTCCCTCTGCCATGCCGTAGGAGGTGGCCAGCTTGTTCACTTCCAGCACCTGCTCCTCAGCCAACTCATCCACATCCACCTCCACATCTGCACCAAGCACAGAGACACAAAGAGAGAATGACACAGAGCAAATCACTGTCGTGAGTCAACACATCCACATCTGCACCAAGCACAGAGACACAAAGAGAGAATGACACAGAGCAAATCACTGTCGTGAGTCAACACATCCACATCTGCACCAAGCACAGAGACACAAAGAGAGAATGACACAGAGCAAATCACTGTCGTGAGTCAACACATCCACATCTGCACCAAGCACAGAGACACAAAGAGAGAATGACACAGAGCAAATCACTGTCGTGAGTCAACACATCCACATCTGCACCAAGCACAGAGACACAAAGAGAGAATGACACAGAGCAAATCACTGGCATGAGTCAACACATCCACATCTGCACCAAGCACAGAGACACAAAGGGGGAATGACACAGAGCAAATCACTGAATGACACAGAGCAAATCACTGTCGTGAGTCAACACATCCACATCTGAACCAAGCACAGAGACACAAAGGGGGAATGACACAGAGCAAATCACTGGCATGAGTCAACACATCCCTTCTGCACCAAGCACAGAGACACAAAGGGGGAATGACACAGAGCAAATCACTGGCATGAGTCAACACATCCACATCTACACCAAGCACAGAGGCAGAAAGGGGGAGGGTCACAAGCCTGATATGTAAAAAAAAAAAAAAGTGAAACGTTCGTGCTTTCGCTCACTAACTCCTGCTGGTTTATTGACCACACTAAGTAACATTACTACATGCAATAACAATATAACGAGGTGCTCAGAAAATCAGGCTTAGCAATTAAGGCAGTTTAAATCATTAAATAGACACCAAAAAGTAGGGCTGTATTTTTTCATTGTAAAAAAAGGCTGATCAGTCTAAAAATAGGTATTTCAAGATATTTCACGATTAAACAAAACATTTATTAAAAGCTGAAAAAAAAGAGCATTGTCGCATTCAAATTTGATCATTTTCTCTTGAAATGTTCCTAAATATTTAAATGCTTACCTGAAAAACAGTACATGTTAAATTGTAGAATATTACAGATTATTTTAAAAAGACATTCTATTTTCACCATCAGTGAATTACCAAATAAAATCAAAAACAAGACACGTGAAACGCTCCCTTCTTGTACTGGACAGAGCGATCTTTAGCTGAAATGTTTCCGATCTTTGATGCAGCTGGCATCTTCATCATTGAAGAAAAAAAAACATTGTGCTGCTCTATGCATTAAACCTGGTGCCAGGTTCTTAGATACAGTGCATCAATAAAGCAAATGTTTTATGCATTTATTTTTAAGTGATAAATATGTATATTTATACTATTTTGTCACAAAACAAAAACAGGTTCTGATCAACTGCTCTAAAGCAGGAGCAGCACTTCCCATTCATTCTTATAACCACAATCATTAGAAAATGAAACTAATTAAACCTCTGATCAGTTCCCAACGTACCTAATCAATCCTGAATCAACTGGCATTCCAGGAGCAGATCTAAGCTAATCAAAACGGAGATGGATCTAAACAATCTCCAATACCCTAAAAGCGTTCCCAAGTTCATGCGCTGTTTTTCTGCCAATTGTCTTTCACACGTACCGATGTCAGGGATTCCTTCGTCCTCATCGGTCTCACTGTTGTCCGAGTCCTCGTCCTCCCCCTTATCAGACAGGCTGTCTGTCTCGGTCACAGTGCTGTCCTCATAGGTGTACCCAATTGACACTTTCTTCTCAGCCAGCCTGCTCACACACAGAGACACAGGCACTTTACAAACGCATTACCTTATTTACAGGGCCTGACGTCCTCTCTGTTGAAAACAAGCAGCTCGATAACAAACTTTATCCCAGTTGCAGCAAACAAAAAATTACAGCTATATAATGAAAGTGTGTGATCATTTGGGGTGTTAACAGGTTAGGAGCTTAAACACTATCCAAATATAAAACATTTAGAATTCAGACTGAACATCAGAACTCTTCATGTGAAACACAGGTCTTACTGTTTATACAGCAGTGACTATGGTAAGAGGATATTTATTTAATATTCAGTAATATTCATAGTCTGTTCCATACACGTTGTATTTTTTTTTATAAATGCATGGAAGCACCTATCAGGTGAAATAACAGGATCTAAAACACAAGGAACATTTTAAAAACTACCAGATTCTGTCCTATTAAATTAGTTGCCCAAGTAAGTGCTAAAAAGGGACGAGTCTTGAAGTGCTGGCCTCTTCTCGTTCCCATACTTTTCTAATGTAAAAACAACAAGCGTATGAGCGCTACTCACTTCTTCTTCTCCTCCTCGGGCTTCTGCAGCCCTCCGTAGAGCTCATCCATGTAGATCTGGTAAAGACACTGCTCCTCCGAGACTACAGGGAACGAAGGCAGGCAGGACTGGTTACATTGAAATCTCCAAGGAGAAACACCAAGAACCAAGGCTTTTAAAAAAACCTTCTCATAAGAGTCTTATTTTGCTGCGGTTCTGTTTTTTTTACTTTGGTTCAGTTTTAGCCACTTAACAAAATGACGGTGAGCAAATCTCTAGATGCATCTAAAAACAAAAAGTATCTGCTGAACCAATACATTTCTTTCAAGCCTAAACCATAACTGCAACACCATCCTTTGATCTTTTAATTGACTGCTTATTCAGCCAAACAGCTGAGGATTTGCATAAAATTAGGGATCCATCAAAAGAAACACGTTTTTCAAATCTGTGGAGCTAACTGCACCAAACTCACTGAAATCTAGTCTGAATAGTTTAAAGGCTAAAACAGCTGCAACGAAGGAGTTTAACTTGAAATGTTTGAAAGCGTTCTGAAATAAGCCACAGTTCTCCTGCCTCGCTGCACTGTTACCTCACCAGCTGAACCCGGCTCTTTGTACCCCCTTCACACACATCTACTCACTGCTAGCAAAGTCGTTCTGCACCAAACCTCTGTATCTCTCATAGTTACACTTCCTCTCGTCCGACTCCTGCTCCGAGCTCCTGCAACACAGACAATCCTCCACTTAGAAGACTAACTGAATCCATGGCAAACATTTTGACTAGAAGTTTTTTTCAATGTCTTTTTTAAGACACATTTGGGGTAACTGTACTGTGTGTATTTTCAAACTACTAATGTTAAAAAGTTAAAACTAGGGATGTTATTTGTCAAGGCGATTTCAATTTGGACTCAGGATTGCAGGTTGGTAAACATAGTAATTATACAAGAATGTGATTCACACATGCAATATTTAACATTATAGACTGGATTTCAGATGGAAGCAGACTGCACCCCAGTTTGATACTGGGAAGAAGATGAGATTGAGTTATACCGGTTTCATGGTGCAGATGGAATTAAAGGCAAGACCACAGCACACAAGAGTATCACTTACACAGTATTTATGAGAGGCGGAGTGTATTTGGGGATATAGTCCAGGTGAGCCCGCACATCAAAGCGGTCTATCATGTTGTTTGCATCCCCTTGCCAAGGCATCCTGGAGGAACGTGATGGACACACAGATCACATTACATACACCCGGCACTGGCCTGCCCTGACCACACTCAAAACATCATCACTGGCCAGAGGTTCCTCCTTTCTAGGGGTTCATTTCCTAAACATTTAAACTTTAGGATGAAAAACATTCGAAGGTTTAAACTTTAACACATTGGGAATGCTGGTAACCAGTCAGAAAAGCCATCATTAGAAGAGCTCCACTGCTTTCATAAATTTCTAGAGCTTGCATGTCTACAGCAGATACTTACTAAGATACACTTACTACTAGACAAAGACTAAGGTTAACACACCTATATTTGGCTGGCATATATTTGATAATGGTTAAACATTTAGGCAATTCGAAATGCTTAAACATTAACACCTAAAACATTAACATGCTTATGGGGATGCTTTTGTACGCACCTAAAAACTGGTATGTTCGCAGCTAAAAAAAAACACGTCAGGCTAAACGTCAAACCGTAATGACACAGCCTGTACCCGTGTTCAATAATACATTACAATAGATTTGCTGTCAAAAATCAGTCCATCTCAGAATGAAGAATATCTGAAATAATGGAGGTCTATAATTTAAAAGCTTGGAGTCCTCACGGTAGGGGTGTGCTAGTGTAAACGGGGTATTACTGAGTTTGCATGAATTTGTGTTTTGGGCATTGCCGAGTGGGAGCTTTGTTATTTGTCTCAGAGCTGCTTAAAGCTGCTCCTGACCTACAGATCACAGAGCGGGAAAAGGATTTGAAAAAAAATCATTAATATGCAATTCATTTTTGACTGACGCAATCAAAAATGAAGACATAAGCCCTGCGAGGGATCCGGCTCTTTTCTACAACGGTATCGGCACTATGCTTCCGAGCGGGAGGTCCCGGGTTCACTTCCCACCTCCGCCTGCGAGAACGGCGGTTTGCCACAATATTTAAGGGAATAAGCAGAAACAACATTTTGACTCCATTTACGTGAGTAAACTTTGACATTTGAGAAAAAAAAAAAAAGCAGTAATTCGTACATAAATTATAGTTGCCTTCGTAGCAACACTGATCTGATTGGAATATACTAATTTAGTGACAGTGTGCAATATTGACAGGGAGAAGACAGGAAAGGAAGAGGGACTTTTTTGAATGACTCAGAATTTTGGTGGCTGTCTTGGATGGGCAGCAACCAAGGCAGGGAGGCAGTGAAAGAGTTAACTGCGCAGTTTGTCAGAGCCTTTTGCATGTTAAAGAACAGGGGATGCACTCACATGTTGACCGGGCTCTCAGCGGCCAGGGCCACCGCAGAGTCCAGGTGGATTTTATAGGCCCGCCCGTGGACCTGCAGGAACTGCGCGGGATCCTTTTTCTGCAGGGAAACAGGGGAGCAGTGGCAGCGTTACTGTACAGTCACACCAAACAGCCACCGGGCTTACCTGGGCATGTGCTGCCTTCTGTGAAATTCAGTTAATTCATGATCAACACTGACAATAAACTGCACCAGCACTATATTATACATGTTTCTGCATGTTCGATGGCTACCTCAATCAAGCCGAGAGTGTATTTCTTGTGTACTCTTTGCTGTGTCAGGCTTCAACATGACTAAGTAATTAAATCTAAATTAGGACCCTTCACTTACTCCCTGTATTGAATGTGTGTGTGTTTTGGGAGTGTACTTCAGATAGAGAAATAAAGAAGGAGCAGTGTACAGATTTACAAAATCAAGTCAAATTAACATGCGGTAAACCTCTTCGTTGTTCTCCCAGAGAATAGAAGCCCTACTCACAATTTTCTCATAGAACTCCCTGCGGCGCTCAGCCCGTCTCTTATAATCCACCATCATGCCACGCAGCTTCCGCTCATGCTTGCGGGCTTCGTGCCACATGCTGGCACCCTGCACTGCCTTTGGCACCCTAATCCTGGAGGCAGAGAGGTGCACATTAGGAGTCAGGGATAAGAGCTAGGATTCACACTAAGAGCTTAAAGAATTAGTAGCGAGGCTCTGAACAATATAGCGTTACCCGTCCCCACGTGTTGCTACAACTGTGTACATAATGTTCCTGTAATTTTTCTGTTCATTGTTAACATCCTGACAACTTTAAAGTCTGTTTCAAAGCACTTTTCAAAATGTCCGCTCTAGTGCACCAACAGCGTAAGGATTACTACCCACATCGTCAAACAGGTAACACAGCAATATCTGATTTATAGAACAGATCTCAAACCCCAGTGCACTAGAGCAGACATTTTGAAAAGAGCTTTGAAACAGACTTTGAAGTTGTCAGTGTAGAAAGTTGTCAGGATGTTAATGAAAAGAAAAATGACAGGCACGTTATTTAAACAGTTTTAGCAACATGTGGGGATGTATAATGTCATTTGTAAGAACCCTGCTGCTTACTCTTTAAGGTAGGCATTTTCCCTCACGCGTTTCTCAGTTCTGAAAGAAAAGTGTTACAGATGGAGGCAGAAGTACCAGTAATTAAGTAAAGCTGGAAATAACATCCATCCCTCAGCTGAAAATTCAAAACTGCCAAAATGCAATGTTAGATACTTGCAGTATGTGTCTGGCAACCAAACCGTGAAATAACAGCTACGGCAGTACTTGCAGCAAAAGGCGATTATTTTTAATACACTCCAAGATATATTATATGACAGGTAACGTGGTAACGGTCTACAGCACACACGAACAGCGATGAGCAGAATGGGTAAACAGTTGAGTGTTGAGAGTTTCGTGGCAGTAATCTTTGGACATTGTACTCTACACACAGACACAAATCAATCAGAAATGTAAAACCCAAGATTACCAGAATCCAATCACCACATAATTGCGTCTCACAACACAGCACATGTACCGTGCCGCTGTCGGGACGAGTAAACTGACAAAGAGCCTACACACACACTCAGTAACGTAATAAACCAATTAGCGTTCAAACACCATCTACATACGGTTATTTTTAACCATTTCACTGCAGGTATATCGTTACACCGGGCATCAGCATGCTGTGTTTTGAGTGCTCCGTCATCCATAACAAAACGCACCCACTTCTTTCCATTCCAATATCCAAATGTAAAATAACAATAATAAAAAGTGTGATTCTGCAACCGTAGTGTATGAAATGCAATTAGGAATTAACAACGTAATAACGGCGATGGCTAGTCAAGATTTAACTGAATTCTCGTCTCCCAAAACAGTAGATACTCCATGATTAGCAACTGCAGACGGATTTAAAAAAAAAAAAAACTCCCTACACAAAAGACTTTACCCTCTTGGCTCTTTAAATAACAGGATGCAATGCGTGTAATTGTACCGCTGTTACCTGGCTCGATTGTAGTTTTTTTTTCTGTTAAGGAACTGTATATTTCACACTCGCTTCCAACCTACAAGCACAGCGGCCATCACACTACCACTGCACAGTCCTCCGGTATCCCAGCAGTCAGCGTGGTTAAAGGGGCGACGAGTTAAGGACAACATAGTCTGCTCATGGGGTACTCTGTGGTTCCTGTGGGGTTTAATGGGAAATTATATTGTTAGACGAGTCTGATGGTATTTGGTACCAAGATATAAGGCGAGAATCGCTTACTAAATAAGTGAATAATGCCTGTGTCATTATTGTATTGCTAAGTACTTTTGATACCTCTTTGAGTAGAGACATGCTATAGACGTGTGTATCAGCGTCATTAGTAACGTGTTTTGTATAATTATTATTACATTATCCCTTCATCCTCTAAAATTGCTGCAATCCCTAGTCAAAGGGTCACTCCACCCACATCAGACCCTTTTTATTTTAGCAAAGGGGCTGTTTGAAATAGTTTCCCACCTCCATTGGGACTCTTCCAAACAGGTGGAACCGCTTTAGAAGGAAAAGACTCAATCCGATCACATCAACACTTTTTTTGATTTTTGCTCGAGAACACGACAAAAGAAAAAAAAAAAAAAAAAAAAGTCGGGAAGTTAAAACACCCCCTCAAAAGGCCACCCCCCCCGACGGTCGGAAAAGCTTTGATATCCAGAACATTAAGTCTAGCAACCTAGCTGCTATGTCGTTCAGCAGAGCTCTGGAGATGTAATTAAGTCTCTACTTTCTACAATAATAAATAGGTGTTCATTTTATTATCCACATATATATATATATATATATATATCTATCATAAAAATATAGATATATATATTATATCTATAATATAGATATATATATATATATAGAATTTGTTTGTGCAAACTTATCTCACATAAGCAAACCTTGCTAGAGGAGAAATGCGCAGATGTGCGGATGTTTACGGCAGCCTGCTCATTGAAAGAATGCGCTTCTTTGCGTAATGGTACGGTACCTGCCGGAGGACGTTGGGGGCGGAGTCGTAGACTAAGATGGCAATGCCCAGGTGAAAGTCATGTGTGTTACAGAAGCGTGTGTATTTATTTCAAGTGTGTAAAATAATCAGTTAAAAAAAAAACAATGAACCGTTAAATTCACAACGGATTTGTACATCAAGAATATATGGTGTTAGTTTCTTAATTACAGTGCTGTCTCATCATTGATCATTTGCTAACTCTAAATTATAGATTGGTGTTGTTATTAGCTGCAGTACGTGTACTATGTTCAAACGGGTAGGTAACCTAGTGATGCAATAATTTGATAAAGTATACGGTGTTTTTGTTCGCTTAATCCCTGTAATCTCACTGTTTAAGTAGTAAGTAGACTCCGAATTGTCAAATACGCATTTCTTTGCATAATGGAGCAAGGTCAACAACAGATGCGAAACGTAAGTTTGTATTTTTTTGTAATTGAAGTGTAATAAATAGTTCCAGACTGTACACGGGCGCACGCATTATAATGTGGCCCATTCTGGGTGCGTCTTAAAAAAAAAAAAAAAAAAAAAAAATACTGCAGTAAAACCTCACTTACGAACACCTTGTGAATGGAGGCTGTTTGTAAGTAAATGTCTGTAACTCTTGAAACTAGTTGCAAAAGATGTGGACTCTTCAGAGCCAAATAAGAATTCTTAAAGTGGTAGATCTGTTCTGGAATTGTCCAAACTTTCTGCAGTTCTAGAATGGGTGGATGAGGCACTAGAGGTCTTTTTCAAGTCAACCTGACCTTTACACTGACGATATTAATACCAATACAGTGCTGCTAAATCCATCAGTGTTTTGACTCGGAGTTCTGATGGGTGCATTTCCAAGAAGGGGCCTCCCAATGTCCAGATGCAATGTTTTGAGATTGTTTTGAACAGTAAACATGCACAGGAATAACTGTTAGATTTGCAACACCATTGTTTTCTGCATGTAGTTGCCATCTCTGTATTTTTCCAGTTGCGTGATTTTCTCCTGGTCTACAACAAGATGACGGATATCTGCTTCAGCCGCTGTGCGAGCAACCTGAATTATAGGACTCTCACCATGGATGAGGTCAGGCTTCCTTCAAATAAGACATACGTTCATTTAAAAGACGATCGAGTTTGCTTGTTGTGGTGTTTAGGAAAAGTTATTGGTTGGAAGCTTACAAGTGGCCAGACTGAAACCATCTCCACCCACTGATTCTTAAATTCCCACCATTAGGATTAACATGGCATGCTTTTTTTTTTTCCCCACACCCTTTTTAAATGCAGTAATTTCTCTCTCTTCTTTCCCATCCCAGGAGAGCTGCCTGGATAGCTGTGCCGGGAAGCTCATTCGTTCCAATCATCGTCTGATGGGCGCCTACGTGAAGCTAATGCCGACCATCGTGCAGCGTAGAATGGCTGAGTACGAGAAAAAGGCTGGCGAATTACCACAGGCTGCAGAGGGTACCCCGCTGCCCGACCCAAATACCCCACTCCCGATCCAGCAGATTAACCTCCAACCTCCAGACACAAACCAACAGGCTCCCGTCACACCTCCATTGGAAGATATTCAAGTGACTGCACCCCCTGGGAGCTGAAAACAGGCATGAGCGTTCTGCACAACAGGGCAGGACAAGTGGGTCCTGCAGGCCGTGCCGAAGTGACCATGTAATCTGGAATCCACAGTTAGAAAGACAGTGCCTTTAAGTCAGAGGCTGTCTCTGTTTTTCCAATCCTTTTGTCCCTCTGTTTGTTTGCAGGTTATGTTATAAGGTTATTATATATATATATATATATATATATATATATATATATATATATATATATATATATATATATATATATAATTTTTTTTTTAAGTATTGCCGGCAGTTGTCTATGTTTACACTGTTGAAGCAATAACTTTAACTTTGTGGTGCTTTGCTTCATAATATCTATGGAGAAAAACAAGGTCTTGTTATCTTTTACAATTCCATCATTATCCACCTCAAACCTGAAATATTTCCCTACTTCACTGTGCACAGCTCTGTGTATAAATGCTGACTCGTGACACCTACAAATATTTTGTCCGGCGTCAAGCTGAATTTTGTGTTTTGATGTCAGAACAGTTTACATGATGTCTGTCTTGTTTATAATACAGGAATTCACGTTTAAACCATGGAGGTGAATACATTAATACTCCCAGAAGTAATCGCATATACAAAATTCAATGAAATGCTGACAACTGCTCTTCTGTCAGCATAAGGCAAAATTCAGCAGGACACCAGAAACACTTTAAGAATGGTCAATATTGCCAGACTTAATGCAGCATGCAAGTAGCGTTTGGCACCTAAACACCAATCAGAGGAATAAAACGTTTAAATAATCCTTTAGTGTGTGGTGTTTGTTTGCCTATGAGACTGACAGTGATTGGCATGTATAGGCTTTACTTGATTATACTGCTTTATGCTGTAGCAGCATTAGCAGTGAAAAGTATGTCTTGCCAGTTTTCCTGTGTGGGAATTACTATCCATATCAAACAATATCAGGGTCATATCAAATAAAACTACTGGTGAGAGTTGCAGCCATGGTGCAATAGTATAATCCCAGCTCTGGCTTTATCTTGGTAAAAATATCTTTAATTTAAATAAAATTGTTGAACCTTCTGATGTATGTATTATTATTATTAGTAGTAGTATTATTATTGTATGAAAGTGAAGACGATCCTGTGTGAAGAGAAATATAAGCTGTCTTACTTTAAGGTATGTACTGTATTGTGTTTAGCATTGGCTGTGTTCAGACACTTTACACTCAGATAGACCATGTCTAGTTAGTTTTCATCCCATCAGACTGGTTGGAATTATTCTCCAGGTTTTTTTTTTTTTTTTTAAGTAGTTTACAGCATCAAATTTGACCGCTGATTAAAAAATTAAGGTCCTTTCTTGTTGTACCCAGTCGGTCGACACACTTTGACCCGGGCCGAGCGAGACAAAATGCGAAATATCAAGCAGCCGCGCCCGCGTGAAGGTTTCACTTCCACAGGGAACATTTCTGCTCAGCCATATTTGTGTTGACTGAGACACAGCGTGAGCCAGATTGCAGCAGGGCTGTAGAAACATTTGCTCTAATCGACATGTGGGCCGACGGTTCAGTCCGGAGAAGCTGGGATTGAAGCGTCAGTAACAAACTGCTTCCAGGGCACTGATACACGCATTGTGTCACCCAGGCCAACCCTGCTTTATCAAAAGAGTGTGAAATCACATAGCCAACCTGCATGACACAGGGTAGCGACCCAGGTAGTACATGCCAATGTGAAAGGGGCTCTAGTAATTTCTGACAACCGGACAATTTGTTCTCTAAACTGATGTTCATTTTACATTTGTGTAAAATGAAAACTGAATGATATGCAAACTTTGAATGAGTATATGTTTTCTGACTGTATAAATGTTATGTTGTTTTTATTATTGCAGGTATAATTAACAGAAACAATCACTGCTAACAAAGGTCATGTCCAGGTTCTGGAGTTTTAATGGGCTTTAATGTGAAAAGTATTCCTTGTTATAATATATATCTTGTTATAAGGAACCCCATTAAATTCCCATTAAATGGCATTTTCATGGGTCCCAATTCACCTTGGGAATCCCATAAGGGTTGTTCAGCCAAATCAGAATGCTCCTGTATTACAGCAGCTGGGGGCTATATAAGTGTCAAGCCCTCCCAGCTCAGCCCTTTGGTAATGCCAGCATTGAAGAAGATACTGATTCCACAGTCAGTGACTCTATTTGCTGTGCACCTGTCCTGCGCTGTACCAGTTGGGTGAAAAGCCTTAGAAAAGTGTAGCACAGTAAGTCTGCTCTATAACTGTGCAGTTTTCACATGTGTATGGTTATACTATGCATTTGCCATAGTTTTAAAATTATTTCATTATAAAATGCTTTACCCTACCAATCTTAACAATGCTTCCTTGTGCTTTACCATGATTCCCCTGTGCGTTACTGTGCTTTGCTATGGGCTTTCTAAAGGGAAGCTGTAAAATGTGTTCATGTCCATTTTTCTATGTCCTAAACTCCAGTGGTCCCAGCCTGCTAGAAGTGTCAGGGAGGGGTTTTGGAGACCCGTATATTTACCACGGCACGGCATGTACTACTATTTTTCTCCACTAGATGTCAGGAAACCCGCATGTAAGTCATTTATACTGAAGAAAAATACATTATTATGGGATGAAGTTTTCTCATTTTTGTAAGTCTGATGTACAAAAATGTCTGGCTGATATACATATTTAATTTAAAAATGATTGCATTATTAGGATATTTACAAATCTTTTAATATAAATGATCATAATACACTGTGATTATAAACCATTAATATTACTCTTCTGAATATATCACATATATGTTTGCTTTTAACACGTAGTAAAAAAAAAGCAAATCAATTTACTAAGGATCCTAATCACTGTTTGAGAAAGTAGGTTTGCTCTCTAGAGCCACACAACCGCAGTGAAGGGATCTGTGCTTTACAGGGGGTTGAGATCAATCCTAACCTGATACAAGAGGACTGAGGACCACACACTGTATTTCTAACACCCTGAACGTGGAAAAAAAATGCAATGCAAGGATTTTTAGGAAAAGGGATAATGATGTCATTACATCCATGGCGTCCTCCATTGAAACGCTGTTTTTCTAAATCTAGACAGGATTTAGTGTATGAAATTTTACATTACTCTAATAGCGTGCTTTGCTTGGGGTTAGAGCACAGAGCACATTTACTTTAGGTGTCAAATGCTTCAGCCCATCCATAACCCTGCTGTGTCTTACATCAATTTATAGGATTGTATTACCCGGCCTTTAATATATATATATGAAATCACAGCCTATATATATTATATATATAGATATATTATATATATATATAATATATAATACCCCCTATATGTGAGGTTAAAAATGAACATCAAAGACAATATGCATATGGAGTAAGGAAAGGACATGCAAGTAAGATTAATCCATTGATCAATAATACATATTGGTAGGACTATTAGCAGAGAGGAAGTTACACTGAGCAGGTGAAGGGAGTGCTTGAAGTCCTATTGATTATGTCTGATGTGTGAAACCAGTAAAGGATATGAAAGAATAGAATATGACTTAATTACATGTGGGAAAGATAAAGAGGAAAGGAAACTACTGTTACAAAATATAAAGAAAGCAGGGTGGAAATGACACATGGGAAAGTATTGGCTCCAGCAACAACCAATTGGGAAATATCAAAAAGTATCTTTAAATGTATTAAAAATACAATACATTAGAACCGTACAAAACCGGTCTTGTTTGTTTGTTTCTTTATTGGCACTTATGAGGTTATTAATAGGACACTGGCATGCACTAACACTGACATGCCTCGTTTAGTTTTGAGTGTAGACACACAGTGAATGAAATGCCTATTCGTGATGTTTTGTTTGACATTGTTTTGATTCAGTCTTGAGTTTCCACAACACTGAAACGGCTGACAGTGATCACAGACAGCAACATATTTCAATGATTCTTAACTGTAGCGCACTTCTAGTAGTTATACAAGGTCTCGGATGTTTGAAAGAATCATGTTTTTTTTATCTGGTACTACTCTAGGGTTAAAGAAAGCTGTTTGCTAGCCATGATTTCAGACACTTCCTGGATCATTTCACCTTGCAGGTGACATTGACTCCGCCTTTTCTTTCATTAACCAACCAGCTGCTCACTGACTGCTTTCAGCCAGTGACAGGACCCAGGACACACTGCTGAGGTGAAATCCTGTAAATGTGCCCAGTATTAAAGATGTGAAGCAACCCTGGCCAGCACTGTACAGCTTCTGGCAGTGATGACGGAGGCATGAGGTCATCTGTCCACCCTGTTACCCTCAGTACAGGAAGTGGCTCTCTCCTCAGCTGTAACCTGCGCCAGCCTGCAGATCCTGCCAGCACTTCAAACGATGAGCAAACTTCCCCTGCCACCCATCCACACCCACCCCGCTCCGGAAGACAGGGAAGCAGGGGAGCAGATGTTGCGGTTGCAATCTAATCTTGCATATAAATTAAATTTTAGAACATTAATATATAAGTTTATGTCGGCCAGGGTGCTCACCCAGCATCAGCGACCCCTGTAGCCTGGGGGCTTGCCTGTCAGCTGACAGGAGCTGTGCTGTCCTCCGACGCTGTAGCACCTGGATGTCTGCAGTATGACAAGAAGCGGGCGGCTGACGGCACACGCTTCAGAGGACAACGTGCGTTCGTCTCCGCCACTCCCGAGTCAGAATGGGGGTGGTAGTTTCTTCAGTCTTTAATAAACTCCCGTTTTTTAAAAATGTTTTTTTTATTTTTAAAACACTGTAACATGACCAATCTGGACCCAGACAGCTGGCTAATGTAACACAAAGTCTGCAAGCCTCATTACGTTGTGTGTTTCATCTGATAACAATTACCTGATTCTTACTGTTAGGAAAGTAGGAGGTAATTAAAGACTGGCGTAAACGCTTTGAAAATATGGCCCTTGCTCTCACAAAGTCTTTAATTCACTCCTGTTTTTTTGAAAGAGCTAAAAACATCTATTCGTTTTACAAAACTAGAACCTAAAAACATCTGTTGTGGGGAGTTGTTGAAGAAATCAGGAGTAAAATAATTATTTACATATGAAAAACACTAATGATGAGGTCTAAGGTGTGCAGTTTTGAATAACATGCACACGTGTGGTTGCACTGAGGTTACAGAAATCTCTATGTTTGCGAGCCCTGATGTCTGGTAGTGCTGCACATCCTTGGTGACGTGGTGGAGGGTATTGTCCCCCACCCTTTCAATGCCTTCTTAGCTGTCCTTAACCAACCAGCTGCTTTCCCTATTGAATGGCATGCACCCCAGCCAATAAAATGACTCTAATGATACTGTGGAAACAAAACGACCAAGACAGTGTAAGAGATGAAATAAGGCAAGCTAACGGAGAGCTCTCTTTCACCCATTTTGGCACCAGATACCCTGTTTGAAAATTAAAATACATTATGACAAGTTTCTTTCAAGACACCAAGGAATGTTCCAGACCTATACAGCTAATGGAAGTGCATGGCAGGTGAGACTAATGGAATTGTTTTGCTCGCTAAAACCACTTTCATTCTGTTGCATTAAACCTTACTCAGTAGGATTGTATCGTTTCCATAGAAGTTTAATTCCAGCTGAAATGTTAATTGAATTGCTTCCTAATGGAGCATGCTCTGATATCCTGAGCACAGGCACAAACACTTAGATTCGTGACGAGATATTTGGTTTCTTTCAGTGGCAATGCCTGTCCGTTGATTTCCTCTGGGACTCGTTATTTACTTTAGTTTGCATTACTTTAAGCCACATACCTAACATCTGACGGAGCACAGTGGAGATTTGAGAGTCTTATAATCTCTACCGCCCTCTGTGCAGGTGGAGCACAGAAAGAGAAAGGAAGGCTCTTATACTCTCTGAACAGCCTCCCACTGCTCTGTGCAGGTGGTGCAGAGAAAGAAAGAGAAAGGGAGGCTCTTATGCTCTCTGAACAGATTCCCTCTGCTCTGTGCAGGTGGAGCAGAGAAAGAGAAAGGGAGGCTCTTATACTCTATGAACAGCCTCCCACTGCTCTGTGCAGGTGGTGCAGAGAAAGAAAGAGAAAGGGAGGCTCTTATGCTCTCTGAACAGATTCCCTCTGCTCTGTGCAGGTGGAGCAGAGAAAGGGAGGCTCTTATACTCTATGAACAGCCTCCCACTGCTCTGTGCAGGTGGAGCAGAGAAAGGGAGGCTCTTATACTCTCTGAACAGCCTCCCTCTGCTCTGTGCAGGTGGAGCAGACAAAGAGAAAGGGAGGCTATTGCACTAGTAACACAATGTAGTAAACTTCAAATCATTTGAAAATGTTTTATTACAATTCACACCGATGAACAAAAAAAGACAACAAAAAAAACAAGGAGACATTAGCGCAGTACAAAAAATGTTCAATAAAAGACCAAATATAAATATGTACATCATTTACAATAAAAGTGGTATTTACACAAAAGTAGATCACACATCTTGAGCAGGAATGTGTTCAAGCACAAACTTGCTGATAGAGAAGGGCTGGGTCGCTTGGTTGTAGTTTTTATGTAACACAGAGTTTCAAACTGAAGCAGGAAGATAGTCACCTAGTTAGCAACCAAGAGAACTATTATGGTTAGCTTGAGCGCACGTCAACAAGGGATACCCTGCAGCAAGCTGCACAATTCTGCAACATATCTGTGCCATTCAGAGCAGGTAGCTTCACATGTCATTTGAATTGCTGTTTCACATTTTCTATTCAAGGGTGTGTGCAATCATTTGGAGAGGTACTGCGCTCTATTGCTCCAATACTGATCTTTTGGAGGAACCCCCAAGTCCCAGGACTGAACAGCCTTCCATCATTCAAATCATGTGACTTTTCAACTGGACCCACAGATGTTGAGAGATTACATGATTTGAGTGCCAGCACTTCGGATTCTCCAGACAAGCTCCAAGCAGCTCAAAGCAAGGTAACGGCAGCTTTAGAGAACGATAATGACTCAATACTGGATCAACTGAACCCAGAAAGACCCAGAACGCTTGCAAACACAGGGGGCATCTTATGTAATAGGGCAGAATGGATTGCTTTTTAATGTTCCCAGTGTTATTCCTGATATATCACCTGCTAGGCTATTCCATGTAATTCCACCTTGTTTTCTAAACTTTGCTCAGCTTCCAGTCACACCCTCTTGTCCTGGTCTCTATGTTAAATTGGAAGTCGTGTCTTGGGTTAACGTTATCTCTGTTGTTTAGGATTTTCTGCCCAGTTTGTTTGTCTATGCTTCTCCCATTGCTATGTTATGCACTTACCATACTTCTGAATGTGTTTCACCATACCTCTCTGGTCTTCACAATGCTTGCCTATGCTTTCACTGTGCTTTATTACACTTTGCTATGCTTTTGCTGAAAGGGTGTGAAACTGGCAACTGGCAAAGATACCAGTGATGGCTTTACACAACAATACGTATTTGTGTATTGCCCTCTAGTGGACTCAAGCACCATGACTCCCTCTAGTGGACTCGAGCACCAACTACGGCTCAGCCTTCAAGGCAAAATTTGTCCACTAGTCTTTCATTTTCACCATGAATTGGGTCCCATGTTTCCAAACAGTATTCAATATTTGAGCATGCTCTCAGTTAGTGTTGCACCTGCTTGGTTATTACACGTGGAGAATCGACCCGCCCCCTTCAATGGCTTCTTTCCTGTCATTAAACAACCAGCTGCTTCCTATATTGACTGACCTGCAGCAGCACTATGACCTGGAAGACACCACTGAGGCGAAATGACCCAAGACGTGTAACAGATAAGGAGAAGGCATAGGAAATGACAACTATAAAATGTGCTTCTTTCAAAACTGCACATTTTCAGACCTGTCTCGTGGGAGTGAAACACAGATACGATGTATGGAGTCAACAGCTACGATTACTTTAAGAGAATTTCACCCTAAATCAAATCTAGATCAAGTGTCTAGATCAATCAAATCAATTCTAGAAGACAAAGATCTGTAATATTGACGAGAATCACTTTTTGCCATCAGGAATTTGGAGAAGATGATCTTCACAAACCCTGCTGAGCATGCTCCACAGTACAGTGGTTTGATGTGTTGTGATTGCTCCCTGTCGTCTAGCCCCCTTGGCTCATATTAGTATGTAATGGGTAACCTTGTTTAGCTCATACTGAATGCAAACACCTGTATACAGCTCTGTGTGGACTGGAGTTATTACAGCAGGTTGCGCAATTCTTAACTAAAATCACGGAAGTCAATAGAAGTCACAAGATATTTCTGCAGCACAGATCCACTGAGGAGCAAAGCTCTACCCCCACAATCACACTCTCACTTCACCCAGGTCTGAAATCTCTCTGCCCCTTCTGAATGTTTCTTTAGAGGAACTTAATCTGAAATCGTCCCCCTGTGCTCTTACACCTGCACGCCTCTTCCCTCACTGAAAGAATGACAGCAGTACAGTAAACATAGTTCACAATAACTGGTTTTAGCCTCACAATTAGTTTTACACATATGTCTAATGACCATCTGCACTCCTCTGAACAACCCCGCAAAACGCCCATCAAAGTGCACTCCTTGTAGGGTAGGGTGGAAAATAGAGACACAGACTCTGTTTGCCTTTTACGAGAGAACACTACAAAACATATTATCCTGATAAGCAAATCTCATTGGAAAGAAAGATCGATTTTAAAAACGAACCTTACCAATATAGGTGCCCCACTGGTAGGTAATATTTCTCGGTTTTTCAAAATACATGTTTTAAAAAGTGAAAAAAAAACAAAAAAAACTCTCTGAAATTCAAGAAGCAGGGCCTCTACCAGTGCTTACTAGCTTCACACACACGGGCTCAAGCTAGAAGTAAAGCATGTCTCTCTGCTTCAATCCTGCACTGATGTCAGTTTTTTGACCAGTAAAGCACCACCCAACCACAGGTCCACGTGCAGAAGCAGCATAGCTTGAAAAAAAAATACAAAACAGTCAAAGCCCTAATTATGCGTAACCCTTGCTAGCTACCTGCAATTGCTAATGAGGAACCAGATACATCTCAATCAATTGTGAAACATACATCCTGGGTCTGTCAATGGCAGATTCCTCAGTCAGAAACTCTTTCTGAATGGTGTGTGCCAGCAGCTTGACTGCTGTCCTAGCTACCCTGTCTGTCTGTCTGCCTGCCTGCCTGCCTGTCTGCCTGCCTGTCTGCCTGCCTGCCTGCCTGGCAGGAGTGCTCACACCTCCGGCTCCTCCCAGTCCGGGCAGTGGAAGTGGTTGAGTTTCTCACGCTCCAGGTTGGAGATATCCACTTTCGGCACTTCGGAGCCCTGCATCAGGAGCTTTTTCTCGGGAAGGGGAGCGGAGGGGGGTGGCGGCAGGGCCAGCTCAATCTCCTCGGGTTTGGGCAGGTTCCTAATCAGGTTGATGTACTCGCGTTGGTTGTTGATGCTCTCGTCGGGCGGGCTGCGTTGACTGTCCTTTCTCCGGCGATGATGGCGGACGATCAGAAAGATGCAGAGAGAGATGACCAGGACTGCCAGCACTGACAGCAGGATGATGATCAGATACAGGGTCCCCTGGGAGCCTGGACACAGAGACAAGAGTACCAGCACAGAGGCTTCGGTCAAAAAACTCCAAAGTTTCTAAATAAACAACCTTACTTACTTGAAGTGCCTGAAACGAAATACCTGCTGTTTTTATTTCTAGCATTGTAATGCTAGCATGTCCTTTTGAAAATCGAGTAATGTAAGTACCCTCAGATCTCACCTCCTCCATACCTTTCTATGATGTATGCAATCATACTACTGCAATTTCTCAAATACTGATTTTAAAATGGAGGAGTGTGTTCAGGTGCTTTCCCAGCCCAGGAGCTACTCTGCAATGTAAGGATGCAACTGCTGCCTACTGTATAAGAGAGCATGACTTTAAAGTCTACTTTGGTTATATAAAGTGACAGCCCCTTACACATCTTACTAGTAAACTTTAAAAATGTTCCCACAGTAAAAGCACAACATAGTGTAATAAAGCACAGTGAAAGCAAGGTAAACCATAGAGAAGCATTGTAAAGCACAGAGAGGTCTGGTAAAGCATAGGCAAGCATTGTAAAGCACAGAGAGGTCTGGTAAAGCATAGGCAAGCATTGTAAAACACAGAGAGGTCTGGTAAAGCATAGGCAAGCATTGTAAAGCACAGAGAGGTCTGGTAAAGCATAGGCAAGCATTGTAAAGCACAGAGAGGTCTGGTAAAGCATAGGGAAGCATTGTAAAGCACAGAGCTGCACAGCAAAGCATATTAATACACATGGCAAACCAGGGTAAACTATAGCAAATACATAATATAACAATGGGAAAAGAATGAGCAAACTGCAAAATTAGCATCCAAAAATACTGTGGTAATTTCTAACAAGGGTCTTTACACAGGGAACATATATTTAATGCTGCTAAGAACTACTTAATAGATATTCGCCTCAAGCGACTGGTTACACAACATGGGTTTCTTTGTGTAATTAAAGGCAGATATGTGAAATCCACCCAATGTTTTAATACGCATTGAAATACAGTCTTTGAGGGATTATTACTAGAGTGAGGTATTTGATGTGATGTATGAACTTTTTGGTGACACACCTGTGTGGGCCTGTTTTAGTTCTGAGGAGCAGAATTCATACTGCAATAAATCACTTTATTATTTTACCCTTATTTTTCAATTTAGAATGTCCAGGTAAACTGCAGGTCCTCCAATCCCCAAGCCAATTGCCTCATAGACCACGAGGGGAGGGATTCTGGTCAGCAGGGGCTGCTGTAGCATGGGGAGGACCTACAGGAGCACGGTAGTCCAAAGTCAATGCAGTGCTGTCTGCGGAAACACAGTCTGGCTGGAGGTATCCTAACAGCATGCATCGTGCCAGGAGTCTATCTACGCCTGGCTGTTGGAATTAGTTCCAGTGAATCAGAAAGCTATCATGTCCTGTAGGCATCTTTAGGCACACTGAGGTTAGGAAGATCTTTTAGCTGTTTAATCAAATAGTTAGAGAGGATGAATATGCAAGGCTTAAATTCAAAGGGTTAAGATGAGATAGTTTCAGTACATGTGGATAACCACAAGACAGCACGGAGGCAGGCTTGCTGGTAAGAAAGCTCACTTCTTGTTTTCTCGGTCCTCGTGATTTTCGACCTGCTTCCCTGTTTGAAGTTCCAGACTCTAAACCCGGGAGCAACTCAAAACTGAATTCAAGTGTTTGGGGCTCTATGATTTCTTCAGCATTGTAAATCTGTGGATGTGAAAACAATGCCTCCATTTATACATTACTGATTGTCGTGGCTTGTCTTGATTAATCATTCATTGATCGATGAAGCCTCACCTCTATTATATTATATTACTTGCGCGTTCATGTTCCCATTGTAGCTGAAGGCTTTTGAAGGCGTTGTTGCTTCTCGCTTTTTCTATGTATAATAACAAGCACAGGCATTTTCAGTTCTATTTTCTACACATTCTGTTTGCTTCTTGTTTTCCCAGTGCACTGATCACTGTCTATTATTATTACCTCTCAGATAGTCCCTTCACAAGTTGCTGGCAGATCACAGGTGAACTTTCAGCAAGTGTTTTTAAGGCACCTTTTTAAAAAGCTAGTTGTAAGGGGCTATAGCAGGGCAGAAGCCCTGCATGTGTACATAGTGTGTGTGGGAATGTAAGGTTGGCTGGGATGGGATTAAATCCGTCTCTGCCAACAATCACAGGTATGGTCATTCCCCACTTAGGAAATTAGGTAGGTGTGTGGTGCCGTTCTAAGCAGGCATCTCCTTGTCCTACCTTGGCAGTGCACTCCATGGCAGGGGTCCTTCAGGCGCATGCAGTCCTTGCCTTCGTAACCCTCGGGACAGGCACACAGATAGCCGCCCTCGGTGCTCTGACACAGCGACTCCTGCTGGCAAGGGTTGGAACTGCAAAGGTCCAGCACCACCTACAGGGCAAACGGCAGGATTGATTATTTTCGATTTGTTTGCTCTCCAGGAAAACCCTATCAAGATGTAGCATCACCTTTTAGATCTCCCTACTGACCTGCGAGGGCGCTGTGCAAAAGGAACAGAGTACCCTGGACTAAAAGGCATGACAGTTTATTCCCAGGGTTAGCTGGAAGTCGGACATCTAGAAAGGGGGCAGAGCTACGGTACACAAACTCAATGACCCGGAAAGGGAAACAGTGTGGCATCCGCTGATTGGAGGAGGGGATGCGCTCATTGACCAAGGGGTCATGGGTGACATTATATAAAGGGGGCGTAGTGATGTGATCTGTTCCCTTGTGAATTTATATATTAAAGGACCAGAAGGAGAACCTGTGCTGCATTTTGTTTCTCGTTAATAATACTGTTTGTAACTATTTGGGCAGTTAACACGATCTGGAGTTGTCGCCAAAGGCCTAAACTCGGATTAACAACACTGCACTTTGTTTTCACTAAAGAACTATATTCACCACGAGCACTAGAGCACGTACTGTGGACTGGTGTTTCTGTTTGTGTATGTGCTATGTGTGGGCGAAGTGAAGTAGGACTGTTATTATTTCGGGGCAAACCCGTGGATTACAAATAAGCAATGCATGCCGCTGTGTTGCTTCATGATCATGGTTATTATTTACTGTTGTTTTGCCATCCGGCCATTGGATTTAAAAACCATTAAACAACATTGCACCTGGATTATAATTGACTGTTTGTTAATCACTGCTGCATTATCTTCACCTGTACACAGTTAACCACTTTGCCACATGTGCTCATTTAGAAATATAGAAGACACTCAATAAATACGGCTGGTATTGTAAGGTAAGTTAGCTACAGGGACCACGGCATCAGATGCTGTATATTAAATCTGGAGCAGGGACATGCACTGCTAAAGTGAAGTGCTGTGGGAGTCTGCAGACTGTATAATGGCTTCTCCTTTGGGGGGAGCTCAGCACTGTGTTTAAGCCACAGTTATTACCAGAGAGACGAGACTACTTAGCCTCTGCGATGCAGATTGCTTTTAAACAGGGTCGCCTAGCAACCTGTCGCTGCTGCACTTTATGTTATAGAACAGGGGCTCTGGGATTGAGACAGCACTGGCAGTGGGGGCTTGTCAAGACAATTCAGAGCTCTGTTTAACCTTTTTACCGCTATGCCTTGTCACCCTGCATTGGAGGAGCTGGAACGCAGGTATCCACTATGACAGTATCTTTTACAAGGGTGTCCCATAGTAAAAGCCCAGCAAAGTGTAACAAAGCACAGCGAAAGCATGCTAAAACATTGTAACGCCCAGAGGGGTTTGGTAAAGCATATTAAAAACAAGGCAAACCAGGGGAAAGGTGTAGCATAACCAAGGAGAAAGCATGTAAAAAATGACAAGGATATATACAACGTGGGGGAATAGTTACAAGAGGTTATACAGAGTCTAGACACACTCTGTGAAAATGTGTGTAATGTCTTAATGTGAATATTGGTGTGGTTTGGCACAGTTACATTAACCTTCTAAGCCTTCAATTGCTTGTATTGCTTCAGTGCACAGATTTTTTTGCACAAGTCAAAACTTAATGTTATATATAGACGTCTCCTCCAGTGAGAAATCCCATCAAAGGAGAAATTAAGACAGCAACTCCTGTTTCAATTAAGCCCAAAGCAATACTTACTAAAAGCAATAGTCTTTATTTAAACATATTAAAACCACGGTAAACATAATAATGGCTTACGAGTTTCGACCCGTAGGTCTTCCTCAGAGCACAATAGAGATTCTGCACAAGGAAGGAGCCCCGCCCTCTAAATAACATGAATAACAGTCATTATAAATTTCAGGTGGTCATTCACTCACATGTTACAAAATCAGCACTAACATTGGCGGGGGACAGCAATCACTTCACACAAAACATTTTACAACCAGCCTAGAATTCAGTTATTCTTATAATTAGACTTCAAATACATGAAATTGCATCCCTCATTCCGTCTAACATTTGGAATACAGATGTCCAGTGCGCCACTCAGAAGAAAGCAATCAAAGAATTACTGCAATCAAGTTATCCATTTAAAAAATGTACAACAATTATTAGAGTCTATACATTGTCACATCTTTAGATACAATTTTTACAATTCAGAAATATAAAAGTCTGGGGGCTCCTTCCTTGTTCAGAATATCTATTGTGCTCTGAGGAAGACCTACGGGTAAGCTATTATTATGTTTACTGTGGTTTTAAATATATTTAAATAAAGACTATTGAGAAATATATATACACACACACACACACACACACACACACACACTCTCTCTCAGGTTGAAGGCTCTCACTGGGAGCTGAACTAGGTGTGGGCTGCAGGTTTCAACAAGAATGCTTGGCTATACAAACACAATCCCATACTGGCAACTCAGAAAGAGAAAACAAAAAGTCAGCCGCTCAGCGTCCACAAAGCCCAGCCTGTTACTGTGTCTGTGGAACACCTGGGACTGTTACTCACCACATCAGCCTAAATATAGCAACACTACGAGAAGCTTCACCAATTCAATGACAAACGTTTCCACTGGGAGTCTATGACAACGTCAATGCAAACTGTAGTTACAGTGGCACAAACTCATTTCTCCATGCACCACTTACATGCGAATACAAACACATGCACTTACGAACAGACAGAAACAAATCTGGAAGAAAAGCTGTTTTTTTTTTTTTGCTATATAACAGTATGCTCTTATATCTTCACTTCCTTCCTGTGTTACAACAGAGGCCCATAGGAACCTATGTGTGGTCAGGAGATGGGGCTCCAAATACCTGTAATACAGGAAGGAAGTGAATGAGGAGAGGAAGCCAAATACTTTCCACAAATCTATAGTGTTATGGAAATAACCTGCTGTATGTAGACACAATATGCATGGGGGCTGCACTGGGGGTATGTTACTAACCTCACAGTGTTTGCCAGTGAAACCCATTGCACAGTGGCACAGGAATCCAACCTCCAGGTCTGAACAGAGACCTCCATTCAGGCAGGGGGCGCTAGCACATTCACCCAGCCTGGTCTGGCAGTACAGCCCTGTGTATCCCGGCAGGCAGTGACATCTGTAGCCACTCGGCGAGTCCTGGCAAGCAAACACACAGGAACTGTCAAAGTGCAATTGACTGGAGAAGCATCTCAAACATACACCCCCAGACCTGACAAGGGTTCAGTGATTCATGAACAGGCACATTCCTTATATCCACCACAGGCCTGTCCTGCATGTCTGTGTGTTCAGTGGCCACCCCTGATCAAGCCGAGTGTGTATTTCTCAGGCGCTCTTTGCTGTGTCAGGCCCATGAGCGAAGAGAGCTGGGTCCATCATACAAAGAGTGGAAGAGAAAGTATACTGTCAACTTGATTAAGGCAGCCACTGAACACCTAACTGGATTACAAGTCATAAACCTCAATAAAAAACAGACAGAACTAACTTATGCTAAAGAATATCTTTCTAAATTAAAAACGCTCTGAAGGTCAAACTTAGCAAAATTATGCAGAAATGGTGGAAACTTGGTGAGACTATTCGTCAAGTTAGACTACTAGAAACCTTTGGGCTGGTCATCAAGCTATGAAGACAGCACTGGTATGATGAAGGTACCAGCGGCAATCTGTATCTACTTGAATTATTTTCATCTAAGTTTTAAAGAATTAGCTTTCGTCTATTTCTGCCAGTTATTTCATCTCTGCAGTGTCTTCAGGGAGACTGCAAGGCATGTCAGTCATCAGAGGAAGCAGCTGGTTGCTAATCGACAGCAGTGAATACCCTGAAGGGTGAGTAGAACTAACAGCCTGCCTAAGGGATGCAGACTGGGAGATCTAGTAACCTGACTCGTTTCCGATAGCATCTTGTCTTTTCAAAGCCGAGATCTGCACGACAGGTAAGATTTCACGAGCTCGACCCCCTGGAGGATCGGCACCCCTCACTGTTACACACATACCCCTCACTGCCCCTCACTGTCCCACACTGCCCCTCACTGTTACACACATACCCCTCACTGCCCCACACTGCCCCTCACTGTTACACACATACCCCTCACTGTTACACACATACCCCTCACTGCCCCTCACTGTCCCACACTGCCCCTCACTGTTACACACATACCCCTCACTGTTACACACATACCCCTCACTGCCCCTCACTGTCCCACACTGCCCCTCACTGTTACACACATACCCCTCACTGTTACACACATACCCCTCACTGCCCCACACTGCCCCTCACTGTTACACACATACCCCTCACTGCCTCACACTGCCCCACACTGCCCCTCACTGTTACACACATACCCCTCACTGTTACACACATACCCCTCACTGCTCCACACTGCCCCACACTGCCCCTCACTGTTACACACATACCCCTCACTGCCCCACACTGCCCCACACTGCCCCTCACTGTTACACACATATCCCTCACTGTTACACACATACCCCTCACTGCCCCTCACTGTCCCACACTGCCCCTCACTGTTACACACATACCCCTCACTGTTACACACATACCCCTCACTGCCCCTCACTGCCCCACACTGCCCCTCACTGTTACACACATACCCCTCACTGTTACACACATACCCCTCACTGCCCCTCACTGCCCCACACTGCCCCTCACTGTTACACACATACCCCTCACTGTTACACACGGACCCACACTGCCCCTCACTGTTACACACATACCTCACACTGCCCCCCATGCTGGCACTCTCCAGGGCAGGGATCGATCCCTGTGAAGAAACAAGCAGACAGGCATGTCAGTGACCAGGCATGCACGTCCTAAGAAGGGAACCTCCACCTACAGCAAGTGGGACCTTATGACATACAGACACCTCCAGCATTAAAAAAAAAAAAAGCATTCAATTCACTGTATACAAAATACAGGCCTAACATACAGACCGATGGACGGCTGTCTTCATGTGCCCTCAGACTGTGATGCGCTTAATAGCTTGTGCCCAAGTATGTTCATCACAATTGAATAGATATGTGATGAACACACACACATCTACACCAAATTCTGTTCATTCTAAACGGATAAGTGCTTCAGACATATATAAAAATGGCAGTGTGACCTGCATACAGCCAGACAGACGGTCTTTGTCACACCTGCATTTGGACATTTCTATGATGCAGTTCTCCAGTGCAGTGCAGCATCAGGACGAGGGGGAGCAGTGTCTACACAGCTTTGGCTTGTTCCTTACACCCTGTATCCACACCCAGTCCATGTGCTGATCAAATAGAATTGCATGTCTAATTAATGATGCCACTGTGGAAGGCAGCAGACTGTTTGCCTCACTACACTGTGAGCTCTGGGCTAGCTCCCTGCTGTGAATGAAAGGAGGATCAATTGGACATGTACGAATGGAGAGGGGAATACCAAATGAAAACATCCACAGCACAAGGGTACTTTGTGTAAGCTTGGCTTGTCAGGTTTGTTACTCACGCATGTCACAGTTCTGTCCGCTCCACCCTGGAGCGCAGTCACAGAAATATCCTCCAATGAGATTCCTGCAGGCCAGCGCGTTCACGCACAGCTGCAGCTCACACTCGTCAGCATCTGGGAGCAGAGGAGAGGGGGTTCGTTACGGAGGTACGGGACAGCACTGACTGGGTCACACACTCCGCAGGATCGCAATTCGACACTACTGGGTTTTTGTGTTCAAAACAATCGGTTAAGATTTAAAAACATAATACATAATAAAACTCCTGTTTTTTCTATTTCCTATACTGCAGATATATCATCCATAACTATTAAACTCTATACTATACATAAGTGCTGAATTTAGAAATCCAATTTTTTTTTTTTTCAATGTCTGGTCACAATGTCTGTGATTGAATTTAAGTTTATTTGTGTATTTCTAATTTCCTATTGTCGATCAAGGGAAATCAATAACACACAAACATGTTTGGTGCAAATCTCAAAACGAATCATGGACACCTTTATATTATTTTATTTTGTATTTGTAACTTTGTTCTGGAATTGTTCTCAGAAAGTGTAAAAAAGCATTTTGGCATTTTCCCCAAGGAAGCCCTGCAGTGGAAATTTCACATCATTTATGTACCTATTTAATCATTGATCTACAGGATCTAATGCTCTCGATAACGTATGTTAATTAACGTTAAGACACGATTCAGATGTAAGGAATAATGGGATGTACATATGGATGTAAAGCATGTCTTTTCACTGCAGCACAGGGGATTGAGGTCCTGTCTCATTAGTTACCCAGCTGGCAGGTCTTGCCAGTCCACTGTGGCGGGCAGCTGCACTGAAATCCATTGTGCAGGTCCTGGCAAGTCCCGCCGTGGGCACAGGGGCTGGGCCCGCACTCGTCTGTCTCTGCAGAGGCAACACAGATCAGCATGATCAGAGACACACAGGAGACACACCAGCAACACGATCAGAGACACACAGGAGAGACACACAGGAGAGACACCAGCAACACGATCAGAGACACACAGGAGAGACACAGAGGAGAGACACCAGCAACACAATCAGACACACAGGAGAGACACACAGGAGAGACACCAGCAACACGATCAGAGACACACAGGAGAGACACACAGGAGAGACACCAGCAACACAATCAGAGACACACAGGAGAGACACACAGGAGAGACACCAGCAACACGATCAGAGACACACAGGAGAGACACACAGGAGAGACACCAGCAACACGATCAGAGACACACAGGAGAGACACCAGCAGAGACACACAGGAGAGACACACAGGAGAGACACCAGCAACACGATCAGAGACACACAGGAGAGACACAGAGGAGAGACACCAGCAACACAATCAGACACACAGGAGAGACACCCAGGAGAGACACCAGCAACACGATCAGAGACACACAGGAGAGACACCAGCAACACAATCAGAGACACACAGGAGAGACACACAGGAGAGACACCAGCAACAGGATCAGAGATACACAGGAGAGACACCAGCATTGGTCTCCTTCATGTGTTATTATACCATTATTTATAAGAAAGCAGATATTTGACCATATTTGAACACCCTGGATGTATCATTGCTCTTATAAAATGGCTCCCCCACCCTACCCCACTCCTCCCCAAGTGAATCAGTGGTCTCATGAATCAGGCAGAGTGGTTGTGAAGGTCCCAAACTGTGCAAGTGTGGTGACATATCTGCACAGGCTGGAACACTCGTCAGCCAATGAGATTGCTCCCTCTATTCTCGGCATTTTATAAATTCTGTTAAATGAACGAATACAAACATTACGGCATACAGAATACATAGCTTACCATGTGTATTATTAAAATGCTATACCATACATCTCTGGGCTTTAGCATGCTTGCTGTGCTTTATTATACTTTGCTATGCTTTATAATGCTTCCCTATGCTTTACCATGCTTACTGTGCTTTATTATACTTTGCTATGCTTTTACTGTGGCAAACATTTAGAAGGTGTAGTTCAAGACTAGTGCTAATCCGGTTAAACCAGCAGCATGTTGCTGTAGTTTAATCATGTGGGCACTGCACTGTGCGCAGTACACAGCAGGCAGGTTTTCATAGTAATGTCACACATATGTACAGAACAGCCATGCTCGTGCACCTCTCCCGTATAGAGAACGTTTACACTGTAATCTCTAATCCTATCAACACCATTCATTTCCCTTCTTCTCCTAGGCTGCTAAAGGCATCCCGTCGAAAATAATCACACAATACTTCTTTTGTACAGCACTATGAATATATTTGTATAGGATTTGCATTTCTAAGGAACAATAGCTGGGTCCAGTCTTGGTTCCTGGGTTATCATCCATAACTACGAAACACTCGCTGAATTTTGAAATATTAAAAGAAACTGAATAAGTTAAATGACAAACTGGAAGCGTTGGTTTCTGCTTTTGTAACCACCAACACTGTTATCTGCTCTAGAACTGCCCCGATATCAAATCGTACTGTATTGTATTTTATCAGGACTAAAGTCATTGGATTTTGTATCTTGCTCTTAATTGTACTGGAATTCTTGATGTGTATTTTTTGTATACAACTGTAAGTCACCCTGGGTAACGGCATTTGCTAAGAAATAAATAATAATAAAAACAATAACAACGCCCCCTCCAATAAGAGTTTGGAGAGGTTACCCTCCGTGCAGGTGGGTCCAGTCCAGCCAGCAGGACACAGGCACTGGAATCCAGAAGAGTCTTCAACGCAGGTGCTTCCATTAGCACAGGGGCTGGACAGACAGGCATGCTCCACTGAAACACACAGACACACACAGCCTTCAAACACACACACAGCAGCTCATCAGCAAGCTCAGCTAGAACAGATGTGTAGCTAATTTCTAGTTTCAATTCATCAAGTTGGAGACTCTAAATATTTCATAAATCTTATCTGTTGTGTGCTGCAGTTCACGTATAAGTAGTTACACGTTACACTAAACTGTACAGCACAGGCACAAATATGGCAACAACACGTTATTATTTAGGCGTGCATATTAAATTGCCCATTTTTTCCTCACCCAGACCCCTTACTTATTAAATACCCTGGTATCTCTGAATAGAAAATCGTCTTTAAAAATATGCTTGCTAAAATATGTGTTTCTTTCAAAACTGCACATTTAGCTAAAGTGCCAGGTGGGTGAGATTTATTAAAATGACTCTGTTAGCTACATGTACTTCTTTATGTACAACAAAATAAAAAAAAAACTAAAAAAAATAAAAAATTGTAACTCAAGTCGAGAATCATCACCTGCCAATAATTTCGTTTTGCGTGTGTGTGTGTGTGCGTGCGTGTGTCTGCGTGTACCATTAATCTTATTTTAAAAACAACAGTTAAAGAGATTATGGGCTAACAAATCCAGAACATCCTGTTTTACACTTCGCACGGTAACCTTGCACAGTCACTGCCAAAAACTATGATGTGAAATCAGCACGGCGATACAGTGCGCTGCTGCTGCTGCTGTGGCTCACCGATCTCACAGCCTCGCCCTCGGAAGCCCTCCTCACAGATACACTGGTACTCATTGGGCTCAGTGTTGACACAGGTGCCGCTGTTCAGACAGGGCTGGTGAGTGCCACAGTAATTCAGATCTGTGGGCGAGAAACACAGAGTTAAACACCAGTCACTATAGGGGTTAGCACTGCTGGGGAGTAATGCATTACATGTAAACTGATTACTGTAATCCGATTACATTTTTCAGTAACTTGTAACTGTAGTGGCTTCTTTTTCAGACAGGCAGCGAAATGCAGAGAAGTTACTTTTTGTTGCGTTTCTAACGTGGCAATCAGAAAGCGCTTCAACAGTGTGAGTCAGGTCTTGCGTGTCACTTCAAAACGCTTTGCACCTTGCCAGAAAATGGAATTTGAGGTGGGAAAGAGAGAGTTGGATTGCTGGATCTTCAAAGACCAAACCAAAAACATAGCTCTGTAAAATGTAAACTGTGCCTGAGAAGTATTTGTAACTAACTAGTTTTTTGTTTGTTTGTTTTTTTTTTTAAATATGTTTCTGTAACTATTTACAATTTTGTTCAAGTAACTTGCAGTTGTAACAGATGGCTTTTGAAATGTAACTTCGCCAACAGTTAGCAGTTTTTTAAAGTTCAAACGTTATCCAAATGCTACATTTTCAGAAGCGTGTGTGATAAACATGATCAGAATCCTGCATGTTAAATGCAGAGGCTGGCCTCTGAGTTTATACAGCAGTAACTGTACAGTGTACAGTTATTGATGTAACATGCCTTATTATTCACAGTAGTCCTATACACAGTCACGCTGTAATCATTTCTTTTATATGTGTATGGGCACTATGAATACCTACATGTTTAAATGTGTTCAATCTTTAAACAGATTCTCAAACCCTAGTTTAAACCGTCAGACCCTATCTGCCCATATTAAGTTTAAATTATACTTCAAAGTAATTGCAGCCAACAAAATAGTTCCATACACACTGTAGCACAGTCCAAGCGGGTCAAATCAAAGTTATCATATAAAGCAAAGCACAGCCCCTTATATGACAAGACAGCTTTCAATGTTTCAGCCAGTGGGGGTCATTTATTTCTAACAGTATATAATTTCTTGTACACAAGTTTCACTACAATTAGTTAAGCAGGTCTTGAATTACATAGACAAGTGCATTTGTGACAAAGACATACATAGAGATTCAGACTCCTTCAATAACCTGTTCTAAAAACTGTCCTGAAGTTTCTAACCCATGTTTATATTGGAGTCCAGGGGCCGTATTACAGAACAATTCCCTAACTTGCTTACCTAGCTTATCTTTCATGGCTAGGACAGGATTTTTCCTAACTTGGTATTACAGAAGCATTGTTTACAATTTCCCAGGTGTCTCCCCCTATCCTAACATTAGTTAGGAAATCCTATCTAACGGCAATTTTATCTGTAAATTACTGATCGAGTCTAAATAGAGCAGGTTACAGCTCGAGCTTCAGGGAACTGTCACCAGAATAGACACTTTTCAAAGTTATGGTGTCTAAACTCGATTCAGTTGTGGCAAAGACATGCAGGGCTCAATTTTCATAGGGAAGATCGCAGAAAAAACAAAGCAATATAAACACCATTTTAGTTTACTTAGGACAACAATATCTCACAGGCTAAAGTAAAGCTAAATATAAGAACAGTGCTGTGATGCTCGTGCCCCTGGTATGAAAGAAAGTCTGTAATATAATTGTGTACATTAAACAGTCCAATTTGTATTGCTCCAGTTACATTACATATATGAGCTGCTGGTTATAGATCAATGGAGCGTCTCGCTGTGTAATACAAAAACACAACAGAATCAACACAGGATACTTCATATCTTATTCCTCAGTAAAGGTTGAAATATCAATCATCATAATTATCATATTCCCCGAGAACTTGTGAGGGCATCTAACTCCATGCTGTCCAGTACATAACACTTCTCTCAAGGGAAGTGGGGCTAGATCTAGGAGTTACATGTAGCCCAAATATACAAATGGATCATTCTGGTTCACTATAGAATATGCAGTATATAATAAGACCTAAATGCTCAGAAATATTCGTGCAATACAAAAGTTAAAATCGACAGCACGACAACACTAACACATGTGTATCATTTTATTTTGTGGGTTTTTTTTTTTGCATGGTTTGTTCAGAGCTTGCACACTAACAATTTTGCTTTTATTAACTGACAGATAGGAAACGTTCCACCAATCCTAAATGTTAGCACAAAAACTTAGTAAATGACAAAGCTAGAAACGATCTGTAATATGCCGTTTCCTATTTTAAATTAAGATAGGAAACTAAGTTTGGAGAGCATTTTCTGTAATAGCAACTCTCCTAAACTTGTAGTTAGGGTATTCTGTCTCTGAAGATAAGACAAGAATGTCACTTTTGCAATATGCTTTTGTAATATGGCCCCAGGTCACTATTGGCAGCCTACTACACTCAAATTATTATTTATTAAGAAATCTGTACCAAAGCAGGTTCAAACTTGCGGTCTATATCTCATAGGTGACTAAGGAATGTATTTACTTCCCCTTTTTAATTAAAAGTAATTCTATAGTTCAGTTTTGTGAGAGGAAGCCTAAGCAACACTCGTATGTGCCAAATCAAAACACCTGTTCAAGAAAATAGAAACCGTCATGCTGTTAAGGCAGAATCACTTGGATCCTTCAAGACCCAACTAATCTCAATCGTTTGTCATTGTATTTATTAGTGTTCTTTCAGGATTGCTAACCGCAGCACTACAACAGTGTTGAATAGCTCTGCAGGGCACACAGCACAACGCTACAGACCAACAGAGCTACACAGGTGCATCCTGGTACCTCATCCTTTACTGCAGCCGACGTGGGCCGACTGCAGCAAGACCGCTGCTGCACAGTTAAAGTGAGTCGATACCAGAAACAGTAACGCCATTCAGCTGCTGTGTGCGTCTTGTTTTCTTTAATATCATCAGATATCAAGTTCAGGAATAAAACGACAAGCAAAAAACCAAGACATTCAAATCAGTTTTCTCAGGTAAAGTGTTGCTAGTTTCAAGTGGCATTTTAATTCCCCTTCCTACTTCATGGTGTGTGGAATCATTCTGATTGGTTCTGGGTTCTGTCGCTCCAGTACTAAGCTCTTGCTGTTTTTCTCTGCCTCACTTTGAGCTTGTCTGGAGAATCCTAAATGCTCGGAGCGAAAAGCCTTAGTCATGCCAGGGCTGGCAGAGTTGTCACATGGTTTGAATGGATTGAGGAAGGGTGTTCAGCTCTGGCAGTTAGGATTCTCCACACAAGCTGAAGGCAGCTCAAAACCAGTTGAAGCCAGGACCACTCAGAATGACTGCAGAGCTGCACAAGGGAACCAGAAAATGAAAAAAAATCAACTCAAATCTATAAAGATGTGCTCATTATCACTGACAAAAAGGTTCAGTGTTTTTGGGCTGTATCTCTGGTTGAAGAATTGCAATTAATTTTGTAATAATGAGTCACATATGACCAATGAAACAGGCTGGATAGACACAGTAGAACACGGGGGAGAGGGTGGTATTATCTGTCTGTCAACAGCATCTCCATATCATAGACAGACAGACAGGCAGGGAGACAGACAGATAGACAGACAGACAGACAGATAAACAGACAGGCAGGCAGGGTTAGTTGTAGTTGGTGTTGTGTTATTGGTGTTGGGGGGTGATGCTGGTAGTTACCCTTGTTGCACAGCAAGCCTCCCCAGTTGGTGTCGCACACACATTTCCAGGGTTCTGTGCAGGAGCCATGCACACAGCCCGGGAACGTGACACACTCCTCACAGTTCGGACCCTGCCAGCCATAGTGACACCTAGAGGAGGGGAGGAACACAAGCACGTCAGCATGAACACGGGAGAGGAAACATGGCACTGCAGTGACACTTAGAGGAGAGGAGGGCCAGGCGGCACAGAGTACCAGTCTGGGGAGGGAGGCGCCAGAGCAAGTCCACCAGTCTCTCAGTCCTGCCTTTCACCACTGGAGGCCTGAGTTCTTGGACACTGTATAACAGTAATGATTATAATGATAATATTATTGTGTTGATAAATGGCCGCTGCCTTCCTGTCCTGCAAGTGCTGAAGGTCACAAAGCCGTCTCCCATGGAGATGGGGCTGGGAAAACCTGTGACCTCGCTTCCCTGCTCCCAGGCCAAGGCAGCGTTTCCATAGCAACCAGTTCCACTACAAGACAACACCGGCTGGGCTAACAGCGACCGGGCCCCGGTCTGGCAGGGGCAGGGCAGTTCCAGCTCCCATCAATCACAAGGGTTTTGAAGCAGGAGGACTGGAGAGAGGATGCGAGCACACCCTGGGCAGACAGGATGCTTAGCGGGGCTTATATTGTCCAGGAGAGAGACAAGGGCATTCCTGCAATCACTTCAGAAACAGACCGATCCACACAGTTAAGGTAGGTAGAATTAACCAGGTGTACTAAATTATACCTGGTTTCTGATTTTTCGGTTTCTGCTTTTCATTTTTAACGTTGAAATGGTTGAGATGGTTCAGAGCAATGTTCTCTAGTAAAGACCGTTGCAAGATGCTTCTAGCAGGTTCGCACAAAGGCTTTTTGCATCGTTGAAATTTAAACAACGGCATGTAAAGTGATCCAGGAAGCAGCAACTTCATTCACAGCCTTTTTTGCATATACTAAATATAAAACACAAACGTATAAAATATAAAGC
Source organism: Polyodon spathula (assembly GCF_017654505.1). Classification (NCBI taxonomy): domain Eukaryota; kingdom Metazoa; phylum Chordata; class Actinopteri; order Acipenseriformes; family Polyodontidae; genus Polyodon; species Polyodon spathula. The sequence goes on along the minus strand of NC_054568.1, from coordinate 2,236,402 downwards.
ATCTAGATCAAAAACCGTTTTTATATTGTTCTATTTTTACAAACTGGATTTTTCCTAGTTTTTTTTTTTTATTTATTTTTTTTAAAATTTTACAATTATGACCGATTTATAAAAAATAGCATTAGACTGTTTTCCATTTAATGGTTTAATTGTTTGGGTTTTTTTAAGCAGAAAGGGGCAGGGATAATGTTGCTAGTGCTAATAAAAGGTTACATTTAAAAAAATCAATAGTGTTGAATAGAGAAATACTACAAGAAACTTAAAATACTGCATTCGTGGCTTTAGAGCTTTTAACTCACCAACGGGACATCACAAAACACTGCCTGTTACACAAACTTCTAGCTAATTTTTGTTTTAGTCTTGAATTTTTTTTTTAAATCAATAAAAATCTTGATTTATCTTTTGTAAAACCCAGACATTTTGAATTAAAAATCCATCAAAAACAAAATTTTAAAAATGCAAATAACCAGATGATAGGAAACATGATTCTGTCATGTAAGGATGACAGACGCTGTGTCATCGTTTGCCCTCTTCAGTGGCACCTGTTCAATGTCAGCCCCCCTCCTCCCTCCTCCCTCGGTTTCACAGTGCTAGCCATTCCACTTCCTCTGTGTGATCCAACAGTCAGTCTGTTTGGAAATCACTTCACTGGAGTGCTGCCCATTTGGAAAAACTTTCACTCTCCTGTCATAACAAACCCGCAGAGAGGAAATGAAGCTTTGAAGGGGGGAAGGGAGGGCTTTTCTTTTTGTGGCAACTGTGAACTCTCTCCCCTCTCCCCCTCCCAAGTAATAAAACATTTGCATCTGCACCACAAAACCAGTCTGTAGAACTCAATCTCATCTCGATCCCAGTATCAAACTGGGGCTGCAGCTGGTTCCATCTGCAGCCTACAATCTACAATCCAATCTGGATGCAGTGTGGGTGAGGGTCGGGGCTCTGCAGTGGATGCAGTGTGGGCGAGGGTTGTGGCTCTGCAGTGGATACAGTGTGGGTTAGGGTCGTGGCTCTGCAGTGGATGCAGTGTGGGCGAGGGTTGTGGATCTGAAGTGGATGCAGTGTGGGTGAGGGTCGTGGCTCGGCAGTGGATGCAGTGTGGGCGAGGGTCATGGCTCTGCAGTGGATGCAGTGTGGGTGAGGGTCGTGGCTCTGCAGTGGATGCAGTGTGGGCGAGGGTCTAGCTTAGTGGAAGGTGAGGCTGTGCCTCTCCTTACCTGCACTCTCCAGGCTGCTTGCAGTACCCATGCACCGGGTGACAGCCTTGCTTGCAAATAGCTGCAGGGAAGAAGAAGAACAAGTATGTAACATACAGACCCTGATACAGCTGTGAATACACAACAAGAGCAATGCGAACAGCAGAAAGAAAGATCACCGAGACACTATTTGACTTATGGTCATATATACAGATAAATGGACAGATACCTCCATACAGCCCTTAAGCAGATAGGAACAGGGACGGTAATCCTTTTATATGAGACAATGCACTTTGCTCTGCTGTTATACAGAACACATCTATCAAGCTAATCTTAATGCGTGACAATTTCAATTGTCATTTTCATTTATTATATAAATTTCCTTTTGGTGTTCAGTGGCTTCAATACGGAGTTGGTATCAGTTTTCTCTAAATCTTCCTTTACCTGGCCTCTCCGGAGAATCCTGATTGCTGTATTTAAATCATGTGACAATATCACCTTTCAACGCTCCCTCTCTGCCGACATATTTGTAGAGTAAGTGGAGCTGGTGGAGTTGAGTCCTGGCACTTAGGATTCTCTGGACAAGCTCAAAGCAGCTCCAAGCAGGTAAACACAGATTTAGAGAAAATGATAATAACTTGATACCGGACCAACAGAACCCAGAACCACTCAGAACAGCTGCAAACACCATAAAACAGAAAGGGGATCAATATAAAAAAACCAAGGTTCGTTAGTTCAAACATGAAGTTATGGATAAACGACCATGAAACCCTACCACAGAAAACTGTATACAGCGCTACGATACATTTATATAAAAAAAGTTGCAGACTTTCTGTGGAGATTTCTAACTTTCATATGAGAAAGCCAGATGCACTGCAATCATCCCTGGCAAGGTTCCCAGCCCCACCCCCACCCACCTTGCCGGCACTCCGCTCCCATCCAGCCCTCGCTGCAGACCCGGTTTCCCCCGGCGTCGCAGACGTGGTGCCCGAAGAAGTCATCGCGAGCCCGGCAGAACTTGTTGCAGAACGGTCCGAAGTAGTTCTCCCCGCAGTGGACGCGCACCTTGTATTCCACGCTAGCGACTCGGCCGTGGTGACGCAGGGGCTGCCACTCGCCAGGGTTCAGCATACCTGAGTGAGTCACCCGCTCAATCAGCTGCTCCAGAGCTGGGGACGCACAGACACACACATGTCACACAGACAGATGCACAGACACAGGGTTCAGCAGCCCCAAGTAAGACACCCGTTTGATCAGCTGCTCCAGAGCTGGAGACATACATACACATCAGACAGACACAGACCTGTCTGACAGACACACAAGCCTTATAAGCGAAAATATGCAAATATCACAGCTGGACGGACGGCTGAACAGACCATATAACCCCAGAATTAGATATTCTCAGTAAAGTATGCAAAATAATGTTAATGCCAAGTTTTGTGACAATTGGATAAGTGGTGCAACAGATCTTTGAGAACTGTAGCGTATTTCTCTGAATTTATGATGCCCTCGAATTTAAGACGCAGCCCAAATTTCCCATGCTCAATTTGAGGAAAAAATAAAACATTAAATCAATATGCATTTACAAAGATACAACCTCAATTACCCTGTTGTATCATACAAAACTGACCCAAAACAGTGTTGTTATAGATTAACCACTGCACACCCCTAGCAGGGTGTTTCATCCCTAGAATTGACGGAAGTTTTGAAAATCCTAATCCATACTGTAGACCAGGGCCAGAGGAAAACGTTGGAAACTGAGTGAAGACAGACGTAAGACAGTGGGCAGGAATTTTTCTGAGCGGTGAGGATATTGCATGAGTTACCTATTCATACTGGGATCCTGTAATTTTCCACTCAATCTGCTGGAGGAACCAATCTTCCACTAAGATAAGGCATTCTCCTTAAATATGTTTTTACAAGTTTTATTTCCTTTTAAAAGCTTGGTGAAAATTGGCCCTATATCTCACAAGCTTTCCGAGATTCTCATCCCATCCCAGCACTCTTAATGCTGTCAGACAATGAATTAGCTGCTCTGTGACAGAGAGAGAGAGAGAGAGAGAGAGAGAGAGAGAGAGAGAGAGAGAATGACAGGGAGAGATAAATGGTAATGAATAGATTAATGAAAATTAGATAGGTGATACTGAAGACCTAGAAGTTATTAGGTAAGCAAATAAGATGTTAGTCTATGTTAGGAAGAGAAAGAAGAGGAGGACAGAGAGAGGGAGTGAGAGTGCATGCATGGGAAAGAGAGAGGAGAGAAGAGAAGGACAGAGAGAGGGAGTGAGAGTGCATGCATGGGAAAGAGAGAGGAGAGAAGAGAAGGACAGAGAGAGGGAGTGAGAGTGCATGCATGGGAAAGAGAGAGGAGAGAAGAGAAGGACAGAGAGAGGGAGTGAGAGTGCATGCATGGGAAAGAGAGAGGAGAGAAGAGAAGGACAGAGAGAGGGAGTGAGAGTGCATGCATGGGAAAGAGAGAGGAGAGAAGAGGAGGACAGAGAGAGGGAGTGAGAGTGCATGCATGGGAAAGAGAGAGGAGAGAAGAAGAGGACAGAGAGAGGGAGTGACAGTGCATGCATGGGAAAGAGAGAGGAGAGAAGCTTGTTAAATCCGTCCTGTGTCCTCGCTCCATTCTTAAACTCTGATGTCAGAGAGAAGCCTGATGAAATCTGCTAACCCAGGTTTAGCACTGACAGCTGGGAACACTGTCCACTGATCAACCCCCTCCTCCCCCAGCATTCAAACCATTGCTATGCAGGGCTGAAGATCATAATTTACCTCTATCCCCAGTGACAGGGAGACACTTACTGTACATTTGTGCTTATCAGTATCAGCATATTCAATTGTAGTCACTCCTACTAAAGTTGCAAAGTACTGCGCACAGTGCAATGCCCACAGATTAAACTACAGCAACATGCTGCTGGTTTAACCGGATTAGCACTAGTCTTGAGCTACCCCTTCTAAATGTTTGCCACAGTAAAAGCATAGCAAAGTATAATAAAGCACAGTAAGCATGGTAAAGCATAGGGAAGCATAGTAAAGCATATCAAAGTATAATAAAGCACAGTAAGCATGGTAAAGCATAGGGAAGCATTGTAAAACATATCAAGTTATGGAAAATAAACATGGCTAATTATGGTAAACTATGGTAAACACATAGTATAAGCATGGCGCAAACTGCAAATTACTGTGCGAAACTTATTTTCCCAAGGGGAATATTGGCATGAAAGGGATCATTTTTCTTGTACGACACCCAGGAGAATACGGCAGTCATGCTGTGTCTCAGGTCTCGGTGAAGGAGAGCGTTAGATTTTGCCTGTGGAGTTTCCATACCTCTGAAAATATGATTGCTAGCTTAAATGGTTACATTTGTCATAAATCATCACAGCAAGTAGCTTGATAATTTCAGGATCTTACAGGGTATGCTTTTCAGACAGTAAGGGATCCCCTCTATACAGGCAGCACAGTGGCTTGTCTCGTCAAACTGTTTTGTATTGAGTGTGATTAGAGTCTGGAAGCCTCTGTATTTCCACAACTCCCCAATCACGTCATTATCTTGGAGAGCGCAGAGTGGGAAACTCCCTCTGGAGCCCTTCCCGGGCTGCGCAGCCATTGGGAAACTTCAACTCCAGAGAGAGAGAAAATGATCTCTTTGGCGCATATTCCACACAAACAGAAAAACATTCTCAAAAACATTTACTGTGTGTTTAAACTAGCTTGACGCTGCTCCCGCTGGACTGTAGCCTGCTCCCCTGTGCTGTACCCATCTCTCCGGTGCTGTGTCCTGCTCCCCTGTCTTGTACCCCGCTCCCCTGTGCTGTATCCTGCTCCCTTTTACTCTACCCTGCTCCCCTGTGCTCTACCCTGCTCCCCTGTGCTGTAGCCCGCTCCCCTGTGCTCTATCCTGCTCCCGTGCTCTACCCTGCTCCCCTGTGCTCTACCCTGCTCTCTTGTGCTCTTCCCTGCTCCCCTGTGCTCTACCCTGCTCCCCCTGTTCTATTTTCCTTTATGTTTATTTTCACCAATTTTAAAAGCTGACAAGCGTGTGTTGCCTGAGAATCAAGAGACGCAATGAACCTGCGTCTCTTTCCCACCGCATGCAGATTAGAGACACAATACTGAGCAGGGCCTTTGGAGACAGAGAATCAATCAGCTGTCTCCAGTTTTGGCAAGAAAACCATTCCAGCAGGAAGCAATCACTCTTGTAGATATGGCATTGACATGAGTCAGGTGGTGGCTAGATTAACACACTGATACAAAACAAGCAATGCTGTAATATACAGCACAGTGCCCATGCTATACTCTGCACAGTGTCTATGCTGTACTATGGTCAGTACCTGGCCCGGAGGTGCTGTTATTATAGTCCAGAGCTTCCAGGATCAGGGAGTACGATCTCTAGGGGATAAAAAGAAAGAAAAATAAATTATAACACAAGACATGCTCTTCCCCCTCCTGCAAGCACTGGGTCAGATTTATAAAGGTCTTTTCACTTTTTGATGGTCTGTTTCTCTTAATCAGTCACAGCTTTTAAATAATGTCTATGGAACTGATGTTAGATACAGTGCCTTGATCTGTTCAGAAATAAATTGATACTGGCATTGCATCATTTGGAAGTCATGGCAAGGCAATGTGATACAAAGTGTTGTTCTGCAGACTGGAGTTTGTCTCTATTTATTGCAAAGCTGCAATGACGAACAAATTGATAACCATGAGCTATAGCAACAGTATGTACAGCACAGTACAGAACATAAATTAGCAACAAAATATTTAATCACAATTTGATTAGCGATTCTCAATATATATGCAAAACTGTAGGTGAGACAGACAGACCTCATACCCCTATATCCTCAGAATAGGATTCTCTCAATTACTTCTGCTAAATAATGTTAATACCGAGTGTCATGACAATTAGATGTGCAGTTCTCAAGATATATGGAACAATGTGTGAAGTGTGACATGCCACCAGCAGGGGGGTAATTATATGGGATTGGATTGCATGAAATCACAGCTGTGGGTTTTACTGTTTTAAACACAATGCAGTAAGGCAATGATAAAGATGAAGGAATATGATTCTGGTCATCACTGTGGGTGTGCCTTTTCATACGTCTGTCTGAAGGAGCTTTCACTGGAATTCAGGAGCTGCTCATCAGTTCCAGTCCTCTGCTACAGACGTATGACATGGGCTAGATCACCCGACGTGTCTTTATCATTACAGAAGAGCTAGTGCTCTCGAGTGATCCACTACTTTCCATTACATTTGTGTTGCTGGCAATACACAGCTGTGAACTAAATGGCGCTGGTGCTGACTAATATTATTGTAACTTCCCAACCCCGCTACTCTCACGCTACCCCTCTGCTTCACGCTCTCCACTGGCTACCATCCTTGCTCTTGCCCAGAGCTCTATTCATCATACTGTCCCTTCCTATCTCCAATCTCTCGTGTCTCCTCGGATTCCTTCTTCGCTCATCCTCCCATGCTGCTCCTTTTCTCCACTCTGCTTCCTCCTGTGCTCGCTCCTTCTCTTCACTCTCCTTCCTCCTGTGCTGCTCCTTCTCTTCCCTCGACCCCCTGTGTTCGAACCCATTACCACTTATCCGCAGGACTGTTCAGTCTTTTACTGCTTTTTGTCGTCTTCTCAAAACCCACTGATTCATTCTTTATTTGTAAATTCTTATTTATATATCTTTGTATTTTCATTTTTATTGCCTGTAATTTATATACTTTTGTGTTTTGTTTAATTTTCTGTAAGTTGCTTTGGATAAAAGCGTCTGCTAAATAATAATAATAATAATAATAATAATAATAATAATAATAATAATAATAATAATAATAATAATAATAATATAAAACTCAGCTAGCCTATGTAGCAGGCAATTGAGCATTTGAGAGATTGCAATAAGAACCTCCCAGAACAATTGCAACATCATAAAAAGGTGACTTGTCCAGTAAAAAGCAGAACTATAACCTAATATCCAGCATAAGAAAAGCATGCATCAACATGCAACCCATATTGCATATCTATTCTCATCCAGCATACAGGTCTGCAATATCCAAGTTCATTAGAGCATGGCTGTCCTTCCCCTATCCACAGAGATGGTAAGTGGGCTCTACTTGGATTACATCAGAGCTGGCTGAGACCCAAGCCTCCATTCCCAAAGCAGCTATTTCCAGGCTGAAAAGACTCAGGGCTTAGGCAGGCTAAATGTGCCTGGCTTTAGCAGCGGCTGGGAAATTTCCAGCTGCCTAATTGTATACCTGTGTGTGACTGCTTCAATTGATCCTTTTCTTTTAATTCGTTTTTTATTTGTGAAGGGGAGGGACAGTGGCACTGGTTACAGGGAGGTGCCGAGACAGACTACCCACAAAGGTCTGACAGGAGAGAGAGAAAGAGAGGATGAGGAGAGAACAGATAGAGAGAGAGAGAGAGAGAGAGAGAGAGAGAGAGAAGAAAAAGAGGGGAGGAAAAGAGAAGGGAAAGAGGGAGGGAAAGAAGGAGAGTGAGAGGAGGGAGAGAAGGGTGAAAGAGGAGAGACCCTTAATTACCCACAGAGAGAGAGAGCGAGAGAGAGAATGCACCTCAACCCTACTAGATTGCCATTCAGTTCCAAGACTGCTGACTTTGCTAAGTGTCAGACGGTTTGTTGTATAACATGGATTACACAAATACAGTAGCTGCTGTACTCAGGGCTAAATGAGACGTGATTCATTTCACCCTGGACTCGAGCATCCGGACTCAACACGAAACGTTAGATGCTGGAGTTATTCTGCTGCACCCCTCTAGAGCCGACGTTTCATCACAGCTGACAGAGCGGATCTCAACACATAGCTCAATGCAAGCGATCGAATACCTGCCATCGCATTGTCAATCAGCATGAGAAAGGCTTCAACACAATCCAGCTCTCTCACAGTTCAGGAACGAGATGCCCACCAATACACTGGAAACAAGTTTATTAAACAAACCTGCCGCTTACATTCAAAATTCAGGCAGGGCTGGCATGAAGCCTTGGCTTGGTGAGATCCACGCAGGATGCATCTAGCTGAATAAGGTTCTGGTGGAGAACAAGTGATGGAGCCCCTTACAGATGCTTACCGCTGTCATTGTGCAGTCTCCACCATGCTTTCCCTAGCATTTACTACAGCTTCCCATGTTTTAAATATGCTTTACCATACCTGTCTGGGATTTACAGTTCTTAGCTATGCTTTACCACGCATTCAATGTGCTTTGTTACACTTTGCTATACTTCTATGGGGAACTTTTATAAGAGACACAATGATGCAGTCAGTGCAATTGTCCATAGGTGCTCTCTTGAAAGCACTGATGTTAACGCACAGAGTAAATTAACCCAGTGATCTTGGCTTCAATGGTTTGGTTTTAATGCACCCTTGTGTTCTCCGTGGCAAGATGTGCATACTTAGTGATTTCATGCCAGCCCGGCATTCTGCATTGGAGCCCAGATTATCACTTGGCCATGAGACAGTCAACCCTAATTACAATATCACTAGTTTTAAGTATTATAATAAGTATAGCCAATTCATATGAAAAAACCAACAATTCATATGAAAAAAACATTTTTTCGCAAGACCAGCCAACACTCGACCGAGACTCGTAGCCTCTCTCATGATCACACTCATGAAGGCACCAGCTCAAATACATTTGTTTTGGTTTTACCTCAGGGATCATCTTAATGTAGCACAACGCCACAAAGTGGTTAAATGGTGTAACTGCGGCCTCTTTATATTGTATATTAGGGCTAGCAACCCCTAGCAGTGGTTTTGTATAAAGTGCCACTCTGGCACTGGGGTTAGTAATAAAACATGTGCTCGGAATGCTAAACAAACAGCTGTGATGAAATGCCCTCATGGCTGTTAGTGGAGGCTATGAGAGGATGGGTCAGATTGGTTTTCTTCGGAGCTCTGCTGTGTTTTAAAGACCTCCAGGGAAAGCAATGTCCCAGCGCAGATGTCTCAATCTGATAGCAGCTGCGATGGTTATTTCCCACCCTAAGTTTACCCCAACAGAGCTCTATTAGCTATGCTCACTTAGTGCTGATTAGATGCCACTCTACAGATTACAGTGGGAACAGAGAGCGGCCACTTCATTAGGAATGCATAGGCAATGAAACAGGAAGAGATGAGATGCACAATCTAGATCAGACCTACAGCACTTATCTCTTGGGCCAAAGTGAGTATAAGGAGCTACGCTTTGTATAAGAAATGAAACGTGGAAACACTTGACAAGTTGCTTCCTCTCCAGCCTCCTAACCAGCAGGGCTGCCCTTGCTGCTGTGCAACCTGATATCACACCTCTTCCCAAAGAGATCTTTCTCCATTGCAGGAAGACCGTTTGCAATTGTGCTGCTGCCATGGCTTAAGAATGCGATGGGGATCACACGTGGCATCATATGATAAAGCTAATCTGCGATCTCCAATCCAGTTGGGTTGACAGATCCTAATAAAGTGGCCCGGGCCAGGCAGTGCATATCTTGAGAAGCACAAACTCAGTTAATGATGAATCTTGGTAAGAGATGGGCATCCCTTCCACATGAGCTGATCTTCGTTTATTTGTAAAATCTAGAAGAAGTGCCCAGGCTGGAGACAATGTGGCATTGAACAGACAGGAGGGGTTTAACAGGAATCTCACTTGAAGCATTAGCCAGGGGGGCGTGATCCTACCAAGCCGCAGTTTTACAGACCTAGATCAGATATCAGTCACGGATCCAGGTTTTTTCAGAAGAGTCCGGGGATCTTTATTTATAGAACATACATTATGTTGATGAAAATTGCCTTGATGGAAGAAGTTACTGTATATTTAGAGTTGTGGTGCCAGTGCAGGCTATCGATTGGCCCTCTGAAACAACCTGCGGGCACATTCAGAACTCACAAACTGAACACACCCACACAAACTGAACACACCCACACAAACTGAACACACCCAAACAAACTGATGACACTTTTTCAGGATCCTACTGGAATATCTTCCATTTACATATTTATACATAAATAGCTATCCGTGTCATTTCAAGTTTACATTGCCCTTACTATAATGTTGTGTTTGGGGTTGCTCTAATATCAAATTATTATCACTTTACCTACTCAAAGCTTGTCTAGAGAGTCCTAAGTGCCAGTCATTATGAATGGTCCTGTTTTTATATAAATCTGCTTGTCAGGAGAATTCTAAGGGCTGGGACTGAACAGAATTACTCATAAATATTAACAGATTTTAAAAGCTTTTAAAATGGCTTTTGAACCTACTTACACTTATGTTTTAAAGTTTGTTTTACTTAGAATATCTCTATCCAGGACAGAAGCCATTAAACTCAGGCAGACAGCTCCAGCCAGCGCTATACTGGAGGAAATCCCCTCCAGGACAGACAGAGGTCTGTAAAAACAACCCTGTGAAGACAGGAAGCCTTTCTTGGCCCTCTCTGTGAGGTAGGAATGTCCCCAGCAGAACAAACATCTTGGCGTTTCCTCGGCTGTGTAACCAATCACACCTCACCGGCACTTCCCTCATACTGAACAGTGGATTAGCCAGAGGTACCCCTACAATGGCTCTTTTCCTGTCATCAACCAACCAGCAGCTTCCCCTACTGACTGACATGCTTTCACGCAGTGACAGAAAGTGCAGGAGAATACAGCATATAATCTGCGAATTCTCTTAACCTACACTGAACAAAAATATAAACACAACATGTAAAGTGTTGGTTCCATGTTTCATGAGCTAAAATAAAAGATCCCAGAAATTTTCCATACGCACAAAAAGCTTCTTTCTCTCAAATGTTGTGCACAAATTTGTTTACATCCCTGTTAGTGAGGCATTTCTCCTTTGCCAAGATAATCCATCCACCTGACAGGTGTGGCATATCAAGAAGCTGATTAAACAGCATGATCATTACACAGGTCCACCTTGTGCTGGGGACAATAAAAGGCCACTCTAAAATGTGCAGTTTTGTCACACAACACAATGGCACAGATGTCTCAAGTTTTGAGGGAGCGTGCAAATGGCATGCTGACTGCAGGAATGTCCACCAGAGCTGTTGCCAGAGAATTGAATGTTCATTTCTCTACCATAAGCCACCTCCAACGTCGTTTTAGAGAATTTGGCAGTACGTCCAACCGCCCTCACAACAGCAGACCACGTGTAACCACGCCAGCCCAGGACCTCCACATCCGGCTTCTTCACCTGCGGGATCGTCTGAGACCAGCCACTCGGACAGCTGATGAAACTGTGGGTTTGCACAATTTCTGTACAAACTGCCATAAACCGTCTCAGGGAAACACCCCATGTTTCAGCATGATAATGCACGGCCCGACGTCACAAGGATCTGTACACAATTCCTGGAAGCTGAAAATGTCCCAGTTCTTCCATGGCCTACATACTCATGTCACCCATTGCGCATGTTTGGGATGCTTTGGATCGACGTGTATGACAGTGTGTTCCAGTTCACGCCAATATCCAGCAACTTCACACAGCCATTGAAGAGGAGTGGGACAACATTCCACAGGCCACAATCAACAGCCTGATCAACTCTATGCGAAGGAGATGTGTCGCTCTGCATGTGGCAAATGGTGGTCACACCAGATACTGACTGGTTTTCTGATCCAAGCCCCTACCTTTTTTTTTTTTTTTTTTTTTAAGGTATCTGTGACCAACCGATGCATATCTGTATTCCCAGTCATGTGAAATCCATAGATTAGGGCCTAATGAATTTATTTCAATTGACTGATTTCCTTATATGAACTGTAACTCAGTAAAATCTTTGAAATTGTTGCATGTTGCCTTTATATTTTGGTTCAGTGTAAAAGTAGCACCAGTTATATTTTAAAGTGATGTTTGCTGTGACGTGTTTCCCTCAATAGAGTTTAGTTTAAATGTACTTTTGTATCATGGTCTGCTGCTGTATATGCCAAAAGCTCATTATTCACAAAGAAAGAAAGAACTTTTTCAAATACTGGGTCTGCTTCTGAAAAGACTCCTAAGAGCTGCATTTCTAAGGGGATTTACAGTGTAATTTGCGCCCCCACACGCTGAGCTCTTGGTGTGGCTGACACATCTGCTGATCACTAACTTACAGGGAAGAACGGCTCATTATGTCTATTTTTACTGTCATGATGGTCGTATCATGTCGAGTTTGAATCCCGCTGAACAGTTTCCAAATGTTGGCAAGTATAAAACGGCAATACAAAATCACTGTTTAAGAGGGGGCAGGAATTTACCTTTCCAGCGATGTGGTTGAAAATTGTCAATTTAAATCATTTTTCTTTTAACATTACCCTGTTTTATTGCATGTCAGTGGTTCTGTTGCTCCAATATTGAATTCTTTTTTTTTCAAAATCTGCCTTTACCTGGCTTTCAACTGCTTTGAGCTTGCCTAGAGAATCCTAACTGCCAGGATTATGAGCTCTAAAGACAGATTTAGAGAAAAATTATAGAACTGAATATTTGATCAACAGAATCCAGAAGCACTCAGCAGGATTGTGACACCATATTAAGTGACATGTAAAAAAAGATAGTTGTTCTTTATCAGCACTCAGCCCCATCAATGCACTGGTACCCTAAATATTATCCATGCATGACCAATACAGAATTGTTTGTTCTTCATTTCTTTCTAAAACGTGAGATATAATCTCATGCTGAGGAATTCTGAATCATTTCTTAAACATCAATATTGACCCTGTGATAATGCTTCTTTTTATTAGACTGAATAATCTCATAAGCATGCAATGCTCGCTGTATCTTACAGATCACAGTTCCTAATGTGTGTCTAATACCTTGCTTGGTATGTGTGCAGTGTATAAGATATGCCTGCCTATTACACACTATCACAGGGGCTGTAGCTCAACACAATTTCACAAATATTACCAATTGTGTACTTCTATTTGTAATCCAGGTCTCGTGTGTGCTGGATCGAAAAAACAAAACAAAACTATAGAACATGGCCAATTTTGCAACTTCTAATATCATTCCGAGCACTACAAAAATACAAATAAAAACCATAGCACTCGACTAATTAAAATAACTGGCACTCAGACTGATTGAGACATCCTAACAAGATACTGGCACAGTAACAAAACCTAAGCAATGCAATGCGAAGCTCCCAGGGAGTTCAGTGCAAGTGCTCAGCTATTAGCATGCCTTCTCTACTTTCCCAAGGAAATTAAGAGGCGGCCACTTAAAAGCTATTTAGTAGAAAGAAACTAAACAAAATAACTTTGGCGCTACGGGCTATGGGATCCTGTTTCTGAGTCAGACAAACCAGATTAATCTAGGGCTTGGTTTATTATCTTTAATTTGCTGGTTTGGCTCTGCTTTTAACACTTTATTGAACTAGCTTGAAGGGCCTTTGGATCCATTTTCTTACTGCTTATCAGCATCGGCCTCTCTTTAAAAGAGTGCTTAGCCAGGTAATAAAACAGCTTCTACAGCGCAGTCTTTGAAATGTCAATATAGTACAACCAACAGATCTTTGCTTGCGGAAAATGGAGCAGTACTTTTTGTAAAGGGGATAGTGATAATGTTGCTCCTGCTAATAAGAAAACGTGACATAATACAAAATGAAACTCTCTGAAATTTCACTTTGGCAGCCTTAAATATCGCCAGATTAATTATACTATAAACTACAGAACCGTGTTACAAACATCATTCATTTACTGCAGTGAAGTACTGAAAGCTGGTGTGTCGCCATAGTCTTCATGCAAACCCCTTGGGAGCAGGGATGAGGCTGAGGGTGTTAGTGGGATTCAAGTACATTGTGGATTACTGATCCCCCTGGAAACTCTGCATTTGTGTTGTAGAGAGATACACTGTAAAGAATGATTCTGTGTGCATGTAAAGCACTGGGTACAGAGAACGACCCCGTGCTCCAGAACTCGTCAGCACCTGCTTTAAAAGGGTAATAACAATGATACGAATAATTCATCGCAGGCTCTCAGCTGCTCAATGAGTCCTTCTGTATTCCACTCAGGCACAGATTTAATGACACGATGGCTCACATGCTAATCACCTGCTCAGTGACGTCATCCCACGGCTTTCCCACTCGCTCCCTCCCTTCCTACAGTCTAAAGGAGTGCTAGCAAGAGCTTGAATATCTGTTTCTTACTTCTTACAAGCGCTAAGAACATTATCACTCCCCCCCCTTTAAAAGAGTGCTAATCCCAGCTTTTAAATTCACTCTTTACCTCTTAGTATAGCAACATTATCACAGCGCCCCCTAGAAATACAAGTAAACAATCTGATCACAATAAAAAGGTGAACAGTTAATAAGGTACACAATAAAAATGAAAGTGGATTTGAAAGCATGGCCCTTCTTTATGCAGTGCAGAAGAGCTACCTAAACACTGCCGTCTCGAGGGAGGCATCCTTCTTTATGTGAAAGGTAATCTGCAGAGGCAAATGAAGAGCAGCCTTCGCGCCAAACCCACACAGCTGACAAGCAGCATTCGAAGGACTCCAAATCACAGATCTGGAACTGCATTGAAATAACCCAGCGTCACCAAGACAGTTAGGAACAGAACCGTTAGCAATCCTAATCCCATTATCATTCAATTCCCTCTGATCTGCACAGGAGTACAAATACCAGAACTAAATCACCTATGAGAAATAAAGCAATGGCTTTTCTATAACAGTAAGAGCCACCTCCACACAGTGCATAGACTTGTGTGATATGGTGAGGTGAGGGACTGGTGAGGGAGTGACGGGGTTATGAAGGCAGGAATGCACACAATGCACACACTTTCAGGTTTCACTAAAGCTGGGGATTACTGCTTGTTGTTTTTTACTCCTGGCGTGATTAATTCGGGATCAGGACTGCCTGCAGGGCAGGACGTTATATTGGGAGGCAGATGGGAATTCTCCGATTTCCTCCAGGTGTGGAGATGAACTGCAGCAAGTGTCCCCGCTGGATTACACACGAGTAAGCCATGTGATCAGTTTCATAGCGGGCTAAATGTAACCAGAGGGTAGTTGTTGAGGTCACCAGGATAAAGAGTGGACTGGAAACAGTACGCTGATGAATGAACAAACAGTTTATTTTGGCAGCCAAAAATAGAAGTATGAATAAACTATATATATAAACATAACACAAAAACAAAACAAACTGGGGATAACACGAAGCAAAAATAATAAACCTCTCCGTAGTGCATGGCTACTCAAGCAAAACTAATAATTCAAGGAGACACTCTCTCACACCAGCCAGCCCACAACAATCTCCCGAGAGGTCTTATACCTTATACCTGCACCTGGCCACAGCTCCTCCCCTTGGAGTATACTAACAAGAAAAGCAATCTATTTAACTAATGAAGCTTATTAACCTGGTTCAGTGATGCATAGGACAGGCTGAATAAGACCCCATACTGCTTGGATTAGAGGCAACGGCTATGGAATTGAAACAGTGCTGCACGGAGCAAAGCAAACAGCAAACTTTTCATCGCCAACAATTATCCACCAGCAACAATCATCATGGACAATACCTCATAGATTAAGTCCACAATATAGCATAAAAGCTGTGCTGAAAACAAACAGAGCTATAAGAAATCATAAATAACAGATACAGTACGTATTCACTTACAAATTACATAAACAAAACCAAAAATGTATCAACTTTTACTCGTTCCTGACCACCCAACGAACAAACAAACAAGCAAAAAAACCAAAACAAAAATAACAAGTTTGCTTTTCAAACCTTTATTTTAACACTAGAAGCGCTGCAATTTCAAACTCCCTACAAGCGCCTCACTGGTCATTTTCACCTGTAGTGCTTCAAACAGCTGTGAGATGATAATGTACCCTCTGTGATGAATTGTACCTGGTGATGAACTGCTTGTGATGAATTGTTGGTGATAAATTGTCATAGACCCGTGGCAGACAGAGACAACCCCTTCTAGCGATTAAGAGGCTCTGATTGTGGGCGTATATGTTGGTGCCTATCTATTGGTGCATCTGCATGTCAAGGGGTGCTTATTGAGCCCGGTGGGGTTAGGCTGGGGTTCGAGAATAGGGGCCAAATTCAGTTCAGTGGTAAAAACCAGAAAATACCAACCCTAAATGACTTTTTCGTTAACCTTTTTCGTTAAAAATGAGAAGAGAGCTTTTATTAGAACATATATATATTTAATACCTTTGAAAAAGATAATAAATGACAAGTGCAGCTGTAATTTCTGTCCCCTCTGAAACTGAGATGTTCCCTTCCAGTTTCAAAAGGGGATGAGATTCCAGTTACACGCCCTTAGTGGTCATTTGTAAAAAGAACCTCACTTCAGTTCTATTGTTCATTTTTGCAGGATTAGTAATAAAGCTGGGCGAATCTGATCTCAGCAGTGCCAACAATGCAGAATGACACAGAACAGGTAAGATATGAAATCTAATGAATTTGTGGATGAGAATCCCCCTAAAGTCAGTCTCCCTCTCCTCTTCACTCAGTTGATGGGTGGGGTAAGGTATGTGGTATTTGTGCTCTATTGAAGCTAGTAAATCAAAAGCTTGGGCATTGTAAGCTGATAGTGAGCACATAATAGAACCAAGGTCACGTTTCAATGAGAGGCTGGATAAAGATGCCTCTTGTTCTGGTAATGTGAGCGTGTCTTTATCAGGCACAGAGCTTCCCAAACTGGGCTCTGTAAGTGAATACCAGGTGGTCCCTGGTAGAAATGCTAGGATTACTGAGTCTACCTGTTCCCACACTCCTCCAAGTGCTACTCATGGCATTCTTTTACTGCTTTTGTTTAGTGGCAAAAAACAGAATTTTCTAAATTTTGACGTGCCCATATATTTGACCCTTGTTTTTTCTCCCCAGTTTATGTTCCTTCATCGCAACAAGAAAATCATCTCTTTATGCCCCAGAGCACCACACTGGACGAAGATGAGATCAAGTGCACACCTTTATCCTCCAGGGGGCGATGAAAAACAGGGTCATCTGTAACGGTTTTGACCCCACCCCAACTTGCGGGAGCACAAGAGCCAACGTTCCATATAGAATCCCAACATAGATTGAATCCTTCACACAGTCATGAGCCTGCGCTCCCCTGACTGTGTGCCTCACCCTGCACACCACGCGGCTGTGCCTTTACCAGGAGAGACCCTCGGGGACCCCTGCGCTCCCCTGACTGTGTGTCTCACCCTGCACACCACGCGGCTGTGCCTTTACCAGGGGAGACCCTCGGGGAACCCTGCGCTCCCCTGACTGTGTGCCTCACCCTGCACACCACGCGGTTGTGCCTTTACCAGGGGAGACCCTCGGGGACCCCTGCGCTCCCCTGACTGTGTGTCTCACCCTGCACACCATGCGGCTGTGCCTTTACCAGGGGAGACCCTCGGGGACCCCTGCGCTCCCCTGACTGTGTGTCTCACCCTGCACACCACGCGGCTGTGCCTTTACCAGGGGAGACACATGTATCACAAGTGCTATTTTTATTACAAAAAATTGCATCATAGTTATATGGTTATAAATGCAGTGGTAGTACCTGAACCTTCTCTTGCTAAAGCATGGTAAAGCATATGTAAGGGTTGTAAAGCCCAGAGAAGTAAAGTATGGCAACCCACGGCAACAAACATGACAAACCATGGTAGAAAAATGTAAAATGATTGTGCAAATGTACTGTGCCAACCTTTTCTAAGAGCTAGTTTCATAGAGTGGGGATAGTCAGACTTTATCAATATGTCAGGGGAAATCTCAGCATCACTGAGACCCCACTTTCACAGACGAAGCAAATATTCACCAGACAGGGAAGAGTTAACCCCTTTCAAACATGATGGGTTTGGCTATTGGAAATAGAAAAATAGCGTAAAGGAAACCCCAAACTGACCACAATATAAACACAGGACTGTGTGCTAATGCAGGCAAGGAGAAGTGCTGATATAGAATTACAGGAGATCAAACTATATTTCTACGTAGGACATTAAAAAAAAAAAACTGTCATCAAGAGTTCCCTTTTGAATATCATCCCAGTTCAATCACAATGTCATTAACATGCAAAGAGATTTTAAATAAATCCACTGTCCATCATAACCAGGAATATTCACCTGATTCTGACACTGCACTGTAACCAGCCCCTGATTCTAACACTGCGCTATAACTAGCACCTGATTCTAACACTGCTCTGTAACTAGCACCTGATTCTGACACTGCTCTGTAACCAGCCCCTGATTCTAACACTGCACTATAACTAGCACCTGATTCTGACACTGCTCTGTAACCAGCACCTGATTCTGACACTGCTCTGTAACCAGTCCCTGATTCTAACACTGCACTATAACTAGCACCTGATTCTGACACTGCTCTGTAACCAGCACCTGATTCTAACACTGCACTGTAACCAGCACCTGATTCTGACACTGCTCTGTAACCAGCACCTGATTCTGACACTGCACTGTAACCAGCACCTGATTCTGACACTGCACTGTAACCAGCACCCGATTCTGACACCGCTCTGTAACTAGCACCTGATTCTGACACCGCTCTGTAACTAGTACCCGATTCTGACACCGCTCTGTAACCAGCACCCGATTCTGACACCGCTCTGTAACTAGCACCCGATTCTGACACTGCTCTGTAACTAGTACCCTATTCTGACACTGCACTGTAACCAGTACCCGGTTCTGACACTGCACTGTAACCAGTACCCGATTCTGACACTGCACTGTAGCCAGTACACACCTCCAGAATAATAATATCCCTTATAAGAGTTTCCCAAAGTAAAAGTGTAATAAAGCACAGTAAAAGCATGGTAAAGAATGGTTTAACAGAATCTAAGAGGAAGCCCTGAAGTGATGTCATACTCTAGATTCAGAACTGTCCAATCCCAGTCACGTCCACACCTTACATTGTAATGAAGATGGTTCCTGGGATTGTTTCATTCATATATAAGGGGTATCCTGTTTTAGGTATTGTCTTAAGAAGACTGCTGGACAATAATCCTTTAAACCCAGTTAGCTAGGACATCTCGCAGGATTTCAACTTCCCAGTGTGTTTTTAACTCAAGACCACACTGATGTTTTTGCAGATTGCACACTCTTACAAAAAGCCTGCAACCATCATAATAGTTCACCATAAAAAAAATCACGTAGTAATTTAGCATTTTCCCTGCTTCTCCCATGGTTACACTGTACTGTGCATTTATCATAGCTTACCCTGGTTTGCCTGGTTTAACATGCGTTACCATACCTCTCTGATCTTTAAACTTTTATTAGAGACTGCAATACAAGCCTGTATATCCATATAACTGATAGGAAGTACTCGTATAAAACTATAGGGATTCTTTATGTTAACAATGACATTTTATGAAATGAAGTCCCATGAAGGCCCTGGTTAAAGTTAAGGGTTAATGTCACAGGATAATTGGACAGGAGATTAGGGAGCTTGAACTCTTTGATCCACCTCCCCCTCTCTTTCCCCCCAGCCTCCTGACTCTTTATTCTCTCTCCGCTATCCTATCTGCCTCTCGCTCCCAGGCGGGTGTAATTACAGGCTCACCTTTCTCTTAATGGAGACACTGCCTTTGAGGACCCCAGCTCAACACTAGCCTGCCGAGGACCATGAGGGGAGGAAAGAAAAGGACAAGCCCATTCTCATGGAAATCACCTTCCTTCTGTGAAATCAATACCCATTCTCTGACAGAAAAAGACATGAAACAAGCACTGCCCTCTTGCTCTCGCTCCCTCTGCCTCCACCTTTGGTCTGCTGTGGTTAATTTTAGAACTCTGCTTTATCGATGGAAATATAATTCTGCTGCTCACTCAGATATAATTAAACGATTACGAGCAAGGAGATTCTACTTTAAGAAAATACTAAAAGGAGGCTTCGGAAATCGCAATGGCAATGTCTGGGAGAGTCTCAGTATCTCAATACCAATTTTTTTTTTTATCATCCTGGGAATAATACAAGTACATCTGAATGTCAACCAGAGTTTGACATTGTATCTAGAGAACCGTGTGTTGCGATGAGGATATTCTCCAGCTATTGAGAGCATCCGAAACTGGAGGTTAATGAAAATTTCAGTTTGTTTCTGGTGAAACTTGAATTTAGCTCAAATTACTTTCAAGATCTAGGGGGGCTGTCAGTAGTACCAAGTAATCCCCCCAAATAATTGGAACTATTAACACAACTGTGCCCCATGTGACAGGGAGAACACCCTGGTGGCCAGTTGTCAGAGCTGCAGAGTCTTTGCTCTGTGTAGCAGAGGCTGGGGCTTGGCACAGTGCTCCAGCGGGTGTCGTTCACCTGTATTACAGTAATAAGTGTTCAGACAGCATTCATTTTGCAGAAGTGTTTGATAGATTCTCTATATCAATGGCTGTCTGATTTCCTGCTTTGTTGCCTGATTGCTTCTGCAAGTCTTTTAAATATCACCCTGCCGGGCATGCCTGTGTGAAGGTGTCTAAGTGCTGATAAAAGGCAGCAGTCTGCTATGTATTGCACTGGTACGTGGTGACTCACCGGCCAGGCGTACTGGAAGGGGATGAGAATGCGCGCGTCGTGCTCACTGTGAGGCTGGTGTCTCAAAGAGAAGCTGTTCCCACCCAGGACAGGCGTGGCCCCCGTGCCGAAGATGCAGGGCCCCGTGGCGGACACTCTCAGCTGGTACTCCTTGAGACAGACCCGGAAAAAGGTGTTGCACTGATCGCCCAGCGAACAGCGCCCCCCGGTGGATGCTCCTCCACAGCACTCCCCGCTCCACAGCACTCCATTGCGGTTCTGCACCTGCTTGATCTGCAACTCGAAGCTGCCGGCAGCCAGCAGCACCTGACAGACAGGAGACAGGAGGGAGAGGAGAGGAGAGTCAGTACCCTTATAACACAGCCCCATAGTAAAGCATTGCAACATGTCCTAAAGCATAGTGGAAGCATAGAGATCGCAAGAAAGCATATTAAACGCACGGTAAATTATGGCAGATACATACTAAAATCATAAGAGTGAAAACTTTTACTTATACAAGTACACAAACATAGGTCCTTTGTTTTTTTAGTTTTTAACGTAATTAGATAGCTGCCTACTATGCCAATCCAATAGCATTACAATTGTTGGCAATGTGTTTTAAAGGGTGCATTATAATTAGGGTTTGAATTTGTCAGTGCTGAAAAACGAGTGTCTTTGCCTTTTAACACGATAACTTTCCATTTGCTTTTCACCGAGTGGGCGCATGTGTTGTTAATCACACGTTACAACCTGCCTTATCCGATCCGCACCCAGCCGTCACGTTTAATATCAGAAAGGCAAGATCACAGCAGGTCCTTCTGATTTGCTCCAATAAACAGGTTAGACACGAGGCACCTCGGTAGTTATTGCAGGACTGTCAGCATGACCTATATCCACAGTGTGCAGATTTGAAAGTGGGAGTTTGACAAAATGACAAGCAGGATGCACTGTATACATATTAGTAGATTAAATGAGTCTACTGGTCTGATGCATTGAATGCAGTCATTTATCTCAGATATCACTGCGGTCATCTGATCAATAACCCATCTAAATACGAAGCTGCATCTCACTGTAGCAAATCAGCTTGTCTCACAATGACAGCCATTCCGCACCTGTCAACCAAGCACCCACTATCAGCCTCTAAAAGCACCTGCCAACCAAGCACCCGCTATCAGCCTCCAAAAGCACCTGCCAACCAAGCACCCGCTATCATCCCCTAAAACCAGCTGAACAACCAACCGAGCTCCTCAACAAGAATGTCAGTATCAGACAGCGTGCAAGTGCCTTTGCAGACTCACTGGGACGTTCAATAAGTGCTAGCCATGGCAGCCAGACCCTACTGACAGTGTTAAAAACGTTCTTGTTTCTCATTAACAGAACACTGTCTCATATCCACTAATGCTCTGCTAGATGTCTTCGGTTAAAAACCACCAACGCTCCAAGTTCCCTTCTAGTTTCTGTGCGGCAGTTACTAGGTGCTGAGATTTCTCTTGTTAGGATCGGTGTGTGTTTTCAGATCACGCTCCCTCCTGCAACAATGCTAGTTCTCCGTTCCCACAACACACCGCTCCTTTCATTTACCAGCATTGCTGCAGTACATATCATGAAAAAATGCAGCTGGGAGCTGAAAAAGAGTAGTAGGCGTGGCTGCAGCAGGTTTACATGCATTCCTCGCTGGGATGCGACAGATTTAAAAATATTGCATGGAAAAGAGCATGTTTGCTTTTTGTGATTCGTTTCTTGCTAGTTTCCAGCATTTCTCTAAAACAGACCCTGTGTAAGACTGTGTTTTCAGCCTCACTGAACTCAAACAGTCCAGTGCCCCAGCCTCCAGGAAACCACAGCCGCCCTCGTCAACACTAATCGACTCCCGTTCATTCTCTACACTCACAATTCAATTCCTCAAGTCTGCCCATCTTTCTCCTTACCGTCTCCCCCAGCAGATTCAATTAAAATGTTAGTTTCAGCCAGACAGGACATCAATACCGGAGCTGGGAGAGCAGCCAGATTCCCAAACGTCTCATTGCTTTTCTTAATGGTCTGCTTTTCAGAGCACGCTTTTACAAACTTCAGGGGAATTTAAGCATTGTATATGCATGCTGCTTTTATATGCAGTGGGTTATAGCAGTCTAGACAGTGCACAATTGATTGGTGGTTATTTAGATATATCATTCATAACTATCAAAATACTCAATAGTGTTCAAATACTAAAAGAAGCTGAAATAAATTGAATAACAAACGACTTGACTACACTGAGAAAGACTTAAATTCTCTAGATCCACGTATAGATGTGACATACAGACACACAGCCCCCCAGCAGATCAATTCTCAACAGTAATGTTCATTTATAGGAGCTCAAATATCACAGGGCTAATGGCTAATGTCCAGACATTGTTACAGAGAAGTTTAAAATGACAGTGTAAATATTCTCCCTGTGTGCTAGACCTGGCAAAACCCTAGCAAGCCAAATCATTTGCTAGACCACATCAATACCACCAATGCAACTTCAGAATGGATCTGGAAGAGATATTGCACTGGGCAGCAGTCCTGAGATGGTAGCATATGATATGTTGATATCTTTGTACACCAATGGATCACCTGCATTGTGCACTAGTTCATTAACCATGTAAAAAGATAGGACAGTATTCGCAATGGCTACCAATGGACTCCAATTGTAGCTAACTTATCCCCTCAGTTAAAAATAAACCAGTGCATAGTCACTGTGGTGTCACTGCCTCTCTGCATTGCCACTGAAGTGTCGCTGTCTGTCTGCATTGCCTCTGAAGATCAATATGAAAAGCTACAGTCAGCATACTACAGCCCTATCTACCAATGACCACCATGAAAACAGGCTGCCTGGCGGTGACGTCAGGCCAGGAGGGAATGACAACAGTACTAACTTTACAATGCATTAGTACGACCTCTTCTAGAACACTGTGTTCAGTTCTGGTCACCTCGCTACAAAAAGGATATTGCTGCTCTAGAAAGAGTGCAAAGAAGAGCGACCAGAATTATTACTGCATAAAACCAACACCCAACCAAACAAGTATCGTGCTGGTGTTGAAGCAGCACGAGTAGCAACTGTTTTCTTTTAGTTGAGTCTTTTAGTAATTAGTTTTTTACTAATTAACCATTCACTTGAATTCCAGCAGATATGGCCACATACTAACACTTTATTCTGCACACGAGGTGACTGTGCAATCCCCATGCCTAAACACATCATATACACATTTGAAATCACCTGTGCACAAATACACACACCAACAAGAACACACTACATACACAACACAAAACACACACCAGTGCACAACCATGATTGCATTTCCAGTGTAGTACCACTGTCTGTCTGCATTGCCACTGTAGAGCAAGTAGGAAGGGTATAGTTTGCACACTGTGGTCCTGTTATACCAATGGCTGCATCATCTCACTGTTGCTGCCCTTGTGCTATCATTGCTCCTCAGTACAGGACCATTACATTGGGTTCATGTGATCTCCTCTTTTGTAATTTAACTAGATTTTGTGTGAACAAAAACAAAACCACAGCACTCCATTAGAATGGTGAAAAATTGACAGTCTAGTTCGTTGCATGACTTTCAAACTGTTTTATATTCGTTCTTTCAATAAACGACCTCTAGGAGTCTGTCATTGATATTTTTAATGGATGATTTTCGTTATCAAACTTGATTATCGTGTAAGACAAGCTGTGTGAACTGAATTTGAAAGTCACAGTTCAAGTGCATAGACACACTTTGCCACCTCAGCTAATTTCTAAGATAACACGAAGACAGCTGATAACTGATATAAAAAAAGACTGAGCCTAGAACAAAGAAGAAGTAGCAGTTAGGACATGATCGAAGTCTTTAAAATCTTAAAAAGAGTTGACAACGTTAACTCAAACCAATACTTTGAGTGCAGCACAGAAACCAGGACCGGAGGACATAGTTACAAATGAAGTGGAGATTTAGGACAGAGGGAAGGAGACACTTCTTCACAAAGAGGTGAGGGGATGAAATGGGCTGCCTAGTCATGTTGTTGATGCTGAATCATTAGGATCCTTTAAGACCGAACTTACTACGATTTTGAGATCAACCAGCAGCTAGGAGCCGCATGAGCATGTAAGTTTCTCGCTGGTACGTTTTCTTATGTTCTTGTTTTATGGTGTTAAGGAACCCATTTTGACGAATTAAGGTTAGAAATGTATGCTCAGTTTTCAAATAACTGTTTGAACTAAGAACATGTTCATAAACACTCTTGAAAACTTCTGAAAAAGCCTTTAAAAGAAGCAGAAAGTCTCAGTAACACTGATAAGGCCAGACACTAAAACAACACAGCAGCGAGATGTGAGGCTCTTGAAGAAGATTTACAAAAACAGGATTCAGCTCTGCGCTTTATTGGAGGTGGAGAAACGCTTCTGTGGCAGAAACCGAGGCCCGGCTAGAGAAAACCGGCTTCACCCCCAAAGTGAAAACAAGCACTGGAAAGTGGAAAAACATCTCCAGCAAAACAAAAACAAGCGACTGTGAGAAAGTTGTTATGCTAATGTAAGGTGAGAAGAGTGCCCGAGAGGCCTGTTAACACAGCCTCCCATTCCACTAGACTGACGCCTTCTCCAAAACCCTTGAGCCATTCACAGGCTGCCACGCCTCTGACTGCAAAACTGTGTGCTAAAATAATCAAGAAAAACAGGAGAATTACTGCTGGGGAGCTGGCATTTGAGTCCAACCCAGTTTTCCATAGTAAAAAGCATGGTAAAGCATAAGTAATCATTATAAAGCACAGAGAGGTCTGGTAATGCATAAGTAAGCATTGTAAAGCACAGAGAGGTCTGGTAAAGCATAGGGAAGCATTGTAAAGCACAGAGAGGTCTGGTAAAGCATAGGGAAGCATTGTAAAGCACAGAGAGGTCTGGTAAAGCATAAGTAAGCATTGTAAAGCACAGAGAGGTCTGGTAAAGCATAAGTAAGCATTGTAAAGCACAGAGAGGTCTGGTAAAGCATAGGGAAGCATTGTAAAGCATAGAGAGGTCTGGTAATGCATAAGTAAGCATTGTAAAGCACAGAGAGGTCTGGTAAAGCATAGGGAAGCATTGTAAAGCACAGAGAGGTCTGGTAAAGCATAGGGAAGCATTGTAAAGCACAGAGAGGTCTGGTAAAGCATAGGTAAGCATTGTAAAGCACAGAGAGGTCTGGTAAAGCATAAGTAAGCATTGTAAAGCACAGAGAGGTCTGGTAAAGCACAGGAAAGCATTGTAAAGCACAGAGAGGTATGATAAAGTATAAGTAAGCATTGTAAAGCACAGAGAGATGGTAAAAACATGGCAAACCTTGGTAACCCATACATAGTACAACCATGGGCATTGTGCAGAATTACTTTTACAAGGACTATACTGAAACCCACGGGCATTAGGCATTCTCCCAAAGCAATGCATGCCTGCGCTCTCTATGGATCTGCTATAACTCTCTGCTCACTGATTGCCTATATACTAGCCTCGCAGTCTGTCTGAACACGAAGAGGGATTGTGGCTTGCTTGCCACTTTCTACAGCCTCCAGACGTCTACCAGTCTGCCTGGTATCAGCTACGGACTGCAGTACCTTCCTGAATATCACACAGAGAAGGTAAGAGAGGGGGGTTGCCTTGCTGTTTCTAAGGGGCCTGTTCATATTTCATTGAAAGAAATGAAGGCTAATTTCTAATAGAGAAAGGATCAGGGAGGGAGCAGTTCAGTCTCTATGCCTCAGGCTTGCCCTGGACCAGAGGGAGCACCTTGCTCTTCTTCAGGGAAGGAGCAGTTCATATCTTCTCTTTTTGAGCCTGTCGACCTGCATTTATGCCCTACAATGCTTGTGTGTTATGCGGACACAAGACCAAAATCAACTAAAATCACTGAAGCTGAAAACAGTACTGGGACAAAATCAATTTAAAAAAACAGTGCAAAAACTACCGCTTGATATAAGGGCATTTTACAACACTTTTAGGTTTCCTTTTCCGTTTATTGTCTTGCTTTATAAATAGAAAATCAGCCAGCAAGGGGTTAATTCCAATAAAGGAAATAGAATCCAGTTCTCGGTTTTCTAATCCAAACACAACACCTGCCGGCAGACTAACAAGACCCTCGGGGTGTGGATGCGGGGGTAGCCCCTTGAGGGCCGACATCACCGGTGACCCTGCATGGATGGAGCCTCCCAACCTTTCTCATGGATCACTGCAAAGTTTATTTGATCATTTCAAATGTTTTCACATAGTTACAGAAGATGCAATACAAGAAAAGGAAAACTACAGAAGCAAAAATTGGATGGACAAATGTGGTTCAAAAACATATCTGCCATATAACTGAATAATCATTACCTGCTTTTATTACAGCAGTGTATAATGGCAGCCAAACAGGATCATTTCCTGGGAATCCTGGAGCATTCACCTTGACCAAACTGCATGGTGTTTGTAAGTGTGATTACCCTTATCACTGGGAGAGCGAGTGATCTCCCCCTATATGCAAATACAGGAGAGAGTTCAATCACAGCAAAGCCACCCCCAAGAGCAGATCCATTCAAATACCACATACAGAAGGGCAGTATGCATGTTTAAATGGAAGTTTAGGAAAGTTCATGCTGAATCACTGGGATCCTTTGAGACAGAATTTGACAAGATTTTGAGATCGGTCAGCTGCTGGGAACCGGATGAGCACTCTGCATCGGGAATGTGCTCCTGTTCTTATGAACCAATCCCAGCCAGCCCTGCCAGTTTCTGGTTTATTTCCTGTGCACTTAAACATTGGCATTACTTTAAAAATCGAATTCAAATGGAATGTTTGCAACCAATAAGAAAGGCCAGTGTAAGAATCATTCCATCGGTTTTTCTTTATAAATTACTGTAGCTTGGAGTATGCATTTATTACACTGTGTGCAAAGCATTTAATTGCATATGGAAAAGACATTGAATAAATATTAAATAGCAAACCAACTGGCTTACAATTATTGCAACGTATTGCACTAAGACTAACATCGGAATATTTTTGACAACAGAAACACGTTTAGATAAAATTAAAACATGCAACACTAACATTTAAAGCTTGTGTGCTCCTCCATTCCTTATTTAACTCATCAGCAATTGTTAGCAGGGAAGCTCGCAGAGGGTTTGAAGGAGGACTAATAATGAAATGAGTCTCTCTCACCTTTCACCTCACAGTGACAACCTAAAAGAAGCCTCTTGTAATGATCTTTAGTAGAGAAAGTATTGCTAGTAACCTTAAGCTAAAACTTGCAAGGATGTAAAAAAAAAACGACAAAAAAACAAGAATCGAAAACCAAATGCCAGGAAACGTGGGTGAGAGAATCGCACGTCCTGCTAATCCCATCTTCACTGCACAAGCCTTTGAGACCAGGAGAGCTGGGATCAGCTCCAGATTGTTGGACTCCATTTAGCCTGCAGTGAACAGTAACTACTAAACAATCACAACACTGCCTCACACTTTCACACAGGAGGCCCCTGACTTTAAAACCAGAGGAATCATTGAGCAGTGTCAGGTTACTGTAGCTCAGTCATTCGCCAATAAAGCCTGGTCGCATTTGGTAATCTCTTTTACAAATTGTAACAAGACCGTGACACACACACAATATATCGACAAAGCTTATTTTAAGCAGCAGCATTTATTGTACAGGGATAGAAACAGGACTCCCGCTGCACAGCAGTTTCGAGCAAGCTTAACAATGAAGGTCTTCAGTCAGTTTCGTGGCATTAGGGCAAGCAGTTCTCTACAGCCCTTTAACATGGCTGGGATATGCATCCCTATGAACTCAGTGCAGAGCAGTCTGGACTGAATTACTTGGGAGTGAATCACATTGATTGAATCTGCCATCACTGACTGCATTACAAAATGAGTTTTTTTACACACAGTAAAATCTGTTTATCACGGCATCTCTTGGGACCAGAACACCGTGCCGGACTATACAGCATGCTGGTATAGAGAGCAACTGTAATTCTAATACTTTACCTAAAAAACTGGCAAAAATGGCAAACTATTTGAAAAACGCAATTATAGTGCATCCAGTCGAAGAAGGGTCCAGGTATACTCTGTAACTCCAGCACTGTATGAAATGTACTTTCTCCATTATGTAAAGTAGGATTGTACTGCAGTTGTGCATTACCTGTGGAAGGTGTGTGTGTGATAAATTATGTTTTATCGCATGACTCAGTGCCTGACATTTACATTGAATTTTAGACAAGAGAAGTCATGCTGGATTCCAGAACAGACAGGTTTGGAATTGTAGAGGAGATCCCAACATTCATTTCAATAGGTATTTGGTCAGGACCCAAAGCTTGGGCTGAACTATACAGAATGCCATAATGTAGAGCGGCTTAACTAGACAGGTGTTCGCTGAAACTAGAAAACTGCCACAGTTTGCGATAATCAAGTCTCTAAAATAAATGTCTTTCCTCTCATAACTCCATTTCCCTAATTTTCTTACGGTTTTTCCTGGAGATTCTTGGGTTTCCTTTATTTTCTCTTCGGTCGAAGGTCACCCATCTCACTACAACACAATACACTGATGAAAGTACTCCCCATTCACTGCCTTCCTGCATTCCAGGTAATAGGACCCCACCTCCTGACCACACATAGTTCCCTATGGTCAACAAACAATGCTATTACTTGTAATACAGGACGGACGTGAACACTGGGAGAGGAAAAGTATTGCCAACGTGAAAATAAGGAAGTCACGAAAACTAAAAAGATCTCCAGTGAAGGGGCCGTGAGGATGTGGTCTGTACTATATTTGTGAAGGGGAAATCAAACTCGGTTCAAGATTGTATGTAGTGTCGTGATAGATAACACCAGTGGCTCTCAAACTGGGTATGCAGAGGTTGTTGGTTCTGGAAACTACTCTTTTGTAAAACACTTACACACGGCTTGACCACTTTATTAGGGTCTTCCCGAGATGCAGATTAGATAGATCATGAGATATGATCCTTGCAGCACTAAGAAGATGCTATTAGTTTACTTAAAGATTATTGCAAACCAAGTACCCTGGTGATTATAATGCATCCACCGACCAAACAGCATGTCAGAGACTTCAAGCGCAATTCCCCCCAGCTATCAAAACAACCAAGCAGGTGTGGGATGAACTTGATTGATTCATCACCATCACCACGATCCTGGGCCTGTCTCTTTGCACCAAATGTGTGAGATATTAATGGCTGAATGGATTAGCATCCCTTGAGAAACCTTAGCCCATAATAAAGTGGCCAGGAAGTGCATTTAATGCATGAAAAACTGTTTTTCGATGTTTTTAGACAGATCTTGTATTGCAATACAGCACATATACATTACGGCACAGCTATTTATTTCATTTTTTTAAGTTTTCAGTTTGGGGTGCCTATTATAAAGCACCCATACAAAACTAATTTACTGTGCCTGAAAAAGGAACAGGGAAATATGCAGAGCAGATAGGATTACTAACAGTGTAAAAGTCCACCAAAGACATAAAGGGGCAACTCGACATGTTAGACTGGCTAATTATTAAACATCATTGGTAACTGATTGACTTGTCATATGTACGGTTTATAAATTGTCAGTGCGCTTTTATCAGTTGCCCGATTCATTAGTACATTCCGTGTGCGCAGCAATAAACATGGTATTAATTTTATAACTCCTGTGCGCTATATAATTTTATTGAACAGTAATTCTCAATATAGCCGTGCCCACAATGACGGCACGGTCTTCATTCGGACACCGACAGGCAAACACTTCATTTGCTGAGTGTTTGTACAGTAACTCGGAACGGATCCGAATTAGGAACGCATCGACTTGAAATTACACGGCTGATCAAAAATAAAGCTCCTTCCAAGTTTCCTTTATTGACCTTTTTACATGTCTTAAAATGCTGTATACGTCCATCAGAATTTCACACTTGCACCAAAAATGAGATGAATATGTATGTAGAAGTAGTTTTGGTATAGGGTTACAGCTTCAGACTGTCCTGTTAATCACATCTTATTTATAGATAGATAGATAGATAGATCGATAGATAGTAATATTTAACAAGAGGTGAATCTAAAATTGATCTTTTTTCCCCCCCCTCAATTTGCAACAGTCGTTCAGCGGCACCTGGACCATATCAACAAATGACAAGATTTGATCTCCATACCTATTGAAATCTGACCATTCCCGAAATCGGTTTACACGCGATCCAGGTGGCGGCCGGGTCGGGTCCGCGTTTTAAACACACCCTGCGTATTCTTATTGTGCTGTACAAATCCGCACACACGCTACACTGCAGGAATACACTTTCTAAAGGCATCTCTTAAAAACACTCAGCAACATAGCCTGTTGCGCAAAAATATAAGGAAAGAAAACCTTAAAGCGAAATTGCGCTGTGAAATTACAGGACCGTTTACCTTTCAACAAAAATACACACACACACACACACACACACACACACACACACACACACACACACACACATATATATATATATATATATATATATATATATATATATATATATATATATATATATATATACTTTTTTTTAATGTTGTGCACATTCGGCAGGGAAAAGTTGCTAAAGCCCTAGCGCACCGCACTGATTGAATCACCAAAGAGGAAAGTTAAGCGGAGTTACAGTCTGAAAGTGCGCTCCTTAATTAAGACCGCTTCACTCACCTGGGCGTGCAGTGTCACCAGGACGGCACACACTGTTGTCAGGTGCCGCAACTCCCTTTCACACATCGCTCCTCGGCTGATCTTTTGTGTCTTTGAAGTCCCCCCCCACCCCACCCCACCCCGGCTGCCCTAACGTCTTCAGACGCCGCTTATCAGCGATTGCTTTTCGCGCTGTTAGTTTGTCATTCATAAATACTGTCCTAGTTATAATTCCACTGTTCTCTTCCCCGAGGTCCAGGCAAGATGCTCTCCTCGCTTCGTCGCTCCGGTGTGAACACTGGATGCAGCCACGAAGAATCTTTGCGCGTTCCTGAGATTGCGACCTGCCTGTTCGACCGGCGCTCTCATCCTAATCAGCGGTCCCTCTGTCCTCTCTCTCTCTCTCTCCGTGCCACTGGCAGACTGTACTAAAGACATTCGCTTTCTCTCAAAGGGAGGGAGGGTGTTTCACGCCGGCGAATCCGTCATGGGAAGGGCAGGAAGGGGAGGGCGGCGCTTCTTATTCTCTTCCTAGACTAGTCTGTGTGATGATGAAGTCATTACAAGTTTTCAGATTTTTTTTTTTTCCACTGAATTTATTTTACAAAGTCGTCGTTTTCTGGTGGACATTTTTACGAGCAAATGCATCTCAATAGCAGGCTATTAAGCACCCAATACCTGACTGAGGTGCATGGCACCCAGGCACATTAATATATAGCGCCATTCCAATATACTACAGCGACAAGTCACTGCAAGGGAACACGGCACTTTATCCAAAGCACAAATGTGCAGCGCGTCTGTGCGCGGTTATTCCTTCAGTGCGCACAATGCAGGGGTCGTGGAATTAAATGTTTACCCAGACCTGTGGTTCAGTGCTGTTCCAATACAGAATCCTCTAGAGTACGGTACCCACAAACCCACTGCGGACATGGGGTACAGCACTATATTTTAACTTATTTTCAATTTGAAAACGTGCGTAAAAATAAACAGCAAGACTATAAAGCAGTTAAAAGAAAGTTGTTATGCTAATAAGTGAGAAGAAAAAAAAAACAGCCCAGGTCTGCAGTAAAATATCTTCATTTTTCTTGTCGGTTTTTGGTACCGTGCTTAACCATGAGATACTAGCTTTGAGTACTATATAAAACAGGACTATCACCCGGGTCCATTCCCGATAAAGTGCATGGGTAAACTAATAGCTTTACATTAATGTCCTAAATAAGCGAGATACTGATGTATGCAATGTTATGTATATAGATGCTGAATGAGCAGCAGACTAGAACACGCTATATAAAGAAAGGTAGACGGCTGCTCTGCGGTCTTTCATTCAAAGCACAGTGCTTCCTTTGAACCGATGCAATGCAATGCCTCGTTTGGCAGGGTTTGTTCATTAGCATAGCGGGACTGGACGGGTGCATGCCCAGACTGTTAATTGATCGCCATAAACCGGAGAATATGTGACCTGGGAGGAACTCCGTCCTAGTGAACAATATACTCGTGTGTAGAGCGCCACCTGCTGGCGAGTCTATTGGCACAGCGGCAGCGAGCACCAGCACGACCACCGCCGTCAGACATGGCATTTCTTATTTTAACCGTTTGTAATGTGCTGTCCAGTTAGCCTGTTACAAGACGGCTATGTTCGCTGCCGTATGGCTGTATCGCAAGGAAGCATTGTCACAAACCCAAACTGATAGGCTAACAGTGTCTCCACGAATTAAGATTAATTAATTTGCGCCCCCCCATCCACCAGCTCAGGTAATACCCCTGTACAAACACCTGCTCAAATAAACAAGTACAAAACAATTAATCATCAGCAAATCTTAACACGCGATGTTTTAACTCAGCAGTGAAGTTTGCCGACTACTAATATATATATATATAAGTAATGTTTTCTTTCAGTTCACCTCGTTTGATGTCGTGGCATCAGGGATAGGGATACATTTTTCTTCTTTTTCAACGCTTATCAATCGCGGTGGGAGAGTTCTTCCTCGGGTCCGAAAGGTCCCATTGTGCTGGCCTCGGTCCCCACTCCGTTATTGTTTCCATAATGTAAATATGAGGGAACGGACCCACGCAACCAGACCAGATAAAGACCTCTTTGATTTTGTCAATCAAAGACAGCAGTGTGAAATCCCAGCCAACAACAGGAGAATGGATACATAAACACACAATCATATCGCCCTCAAAAAAGCACACAGATCGACGGCCACCAAGGTCGCAACTTTCTCAAGAAAACACAGTGCTTACACAAAAAATAAAGTCCCAAACTACAAAATCTATGTCTTTACAAGTATTTACAATAGTAAGGTACTGACTGAATATATTTCAGTAAAGAAAATGTATATTAACCAAAGTCTATTAACCATTTTATTAATCCTAGCCACTAATGGAATAACATGGAAATAGTTTAGTTTTCCGTGATTATTTTTCACAGTTAATCCAAGATTTCCAGACA
Source organism: Polyodon spathula (assembly GCF_017654505.1). Taxonomy (NCBI): domain Eukaryota; kingdom Metazoa; phylum Chordata; class Actinopteri; order Acipenseriformes; family Polyodontidae; genus Polyodon; species Polyodon spathula. The sequence continues at coordinate 2,202,710 of NC_054568.1, read as the reverse complement.
CGACACAATCCACACGCTTCCCGTGCTACCCGTTATAGGCCCTACCAGAACCTTACGCCCCTGTCAGACTGGCACTCCTAACCGGGTCCGGACCTGGGTTCTGGCTATCCGGGTCACAATCCTGTGTAGTGTGAAACCACGTACCTGGGACGTACCCGGGTTGGCCCGGGACCCAGCGACCCACCTCAGGATGTGGGTCGACACGCTTTGACCACTTCAGCAAGGAACATTTCTTTTTCACCATATTTGTGTTGACTGAGACACAGCGTGAGCCAGATTGCAGCAGGGCTGTAGAAACATTTGCTCTAATCGACATGTGGGCCGACGGTTCAATCCGGAGAAGCTGGGATTCAAGCGTCAGTAACAAGCCGCTTCCAGGGCACTGATACACGCATTGTGTCACCCAGGCCAACCCTGCTTTATCAAAAGCAGTGCGAAATTGCATAGTGACGTTTTATATGCGCGGCAGTATTTGGATGATGAAGGATTTCACAATTTTCTCAGGACTGAATAGCTTTGCATACAGAAAAATAAATGGGAAATGTCAGCTGCAAATGCCCGTGTAACAGGAAAAAAAAAACAACAACAAAACAACACAGCAATTTAATGAGCTATGTATTATGATAAGGCATGTGTTTAAAGTTGCGTTGGGAATATAGCGCTTATGTGTCGTCATACATTACCATTATATAACTGCAAATTTTTAAAGATGTTGCAACTTTTAACAGTAGTATTCGTATACCAACGAATGGACTGGCCCTACCTGCAACAAATATGTTTCTTGCTAGTATTATACATTGTTATTTCTATAAGACCTGGTTCGACTATTTAGCGAAATATGGATGAAATGTAAAGTGAATATACTGTATACATAAATAACTGTGCTGACCTGTATATATTAAAACATCAACGTGTTCACGTGCCAATACTAAAGACAAATAAAACTTGAAGATCAGTCCATACATCCCCTACCACAGCCGTGAATATAAAACATACAAACACGTGAATCTGTGTTTCCACTGCTACAAAAACACACAAACACGTGAATCTGTGTTTCCACTGCTACAAAAACACACAAACACGTGAATCTGTGTTTCCACTGCTACAAAAACACACAAACACGTGAATCTGTGTTTCCACTGCTACAGAAACACACAAACACGTGAATCTGTGTTTCCACTGCTACAAAAACACACAAACACGTGAATCTGTGTTTCCACTGCTACAAAAACACACAAACACGTGAATCTGTGTTTCCACTGCTACAAAAACACACAAACACGTGAATCTGTGTTTCCACTGCTACAAAAACACACAAACACGTGAATCTGTGTTTCCACTGCTACAAAAACACACAAACACGTGAATCTGTGTTTCCACTGCTACAAAAACATAAACACTTTGATCTGCGTTTATCAACAACGTGCTAAACAATGGTCTTCATCAAGTTTCATCAAAATTGGTCAAATGGTTTACTGTTTACTAGATAGATATCTATCCATATCCACACACACACACACACACACACACACAACACACACACACACACACACACACACACACACACACACACACACACACACACACACACACACACACACACACACACACACACACACACACACACACACACACACACACACACACACACACACACACACACACACACACACACACACACACACACACACACACACACACACACACACACACACACACACACACACACACACACACACACACACACACACACACACACACACACACACACACACACACACACACACACACACACACACACACACACACACACACACACACACACACACACACAAACACACACACACACACACACACACACACACACACACACACACACACACACACACACACACACACACACACACACACACACACACACACACACACACACACACACACACACACACACACACACACACACACACACACACACACACACACACACACACACACACACACACACACACACACACACACACACACACACACACACACACACACACACACACACACACAAACACACACACACACACAAACACACAAGTAGCTTTCGAGTTAAAGAGAGAGACAAGAGTGGCTGTAGAATTATGGGTAATCTATACGTGTAATCTAATATATATAATATATATATAATATATATAATATATATATATATTATATATCATATATATATATATAGGATCACGATGCTCTCAAAAGTTTTCAATGTAAAATCATAACTGAACTTCATGTTTTCGGACAACCTGGATATATTATATATATATATTATATATAATATATATATATATTATATATCTATATATATATAATATATATGCTTATAATAACTCTTGATTTACAGTTTGTGTATGAAAGGTCCCTTTCTGGGGAAAGCTGTACTTATATTAACGGACATATTGCTCATCACTAGGAACATGAGCATGTGTGAAATTGTTCTGGGAACTGCAAGTGCAGATGGATTGCTACATATGTTGGGAAATCCATGTGTTTAATATTTAGTAATTGCTGATCAGTAAATTAGGGGTTAATACCAAGAAGAAATTATTATTCCCAGTCTGCACAAGGTCAGTCATTTGCTGTCTTGTTGCAAATGCCAAGCATGTTTAATTCAATCCAAAATGCCACGATATGGAATTATCAAAGGGTTATTATATTGAGAGTTTAAGGGATTGAATTACAGTATTCTGTCCAGTCTGGAAGCACACTTCAAAGGAACAATAGCATTTACTATGGCAAGGTAGATCAATCAACTGTGGCAGGGTTGACACCGTCGTCATTATATTATATATATAATATATTAATATATATTATATTATATATATATATATATATATATATATATATATATATATATATATATATATATATATATATATATATATATATATATATATATTCAGTATATATATTGGGGAAGATTTTAACCCCATTCGCTACCCTGTTACAATATATACAGTTGTATTCAAAAGTGTACATGCCCCAAAGAAAATTTATAATTTCTAGAAATGTCTCAAAAACAAAGTGTTTTAGGAAAAATCTTTTGTAGCAAAAGTTTTGCATCTGTGGATGAGGAAAAAAAAGATACAAGAAATAGATTATTTATTTCAGCATTTTTAAATTTTTTTTTATTTTTTGTAAAACTCCAAATGTGCTGATTCAAAAACATTCATGCCCTTTGATGCTATGATAGTATTGTCTACAAGGCGCTAGAAATTTCAATATGATAATGCAGAACTTAATTCTAGAAAAGTGTAGAAAATGCTGGATTGTAGGTGAGCATTCTTAGAGAGTATGAAAGGGTTAGGCATAGGATGATTGCTGTCATTACCAGTAAATCAATATGGGAAAAAGTGAAGAGGTATCTGAAGACCTTAAGCAGAACATTATTTATTGTCATAACGCTGGAGAAGGATACAAAACGATTTCCAAACAGCTGAGTATCCCAATTTCAACTACTGTTTCTATTATCAAGAAGTATAAGACTCATGGTACTGTCACAGCGCTCCCTCGGTCTGGAAAAAAGAAGGTTCTAACACCAAGAACAAGCAGAAGAATTGTGAGGAAGGTTAATAACAATCTGAGATTGTCTGCCAAAGATATTCAAAGTGAAAAAAAGTGAAAAACATTGGCTGGCCTCTTAATTCAATACAGACTCTTAGGGTGTGGTGGGAGGTGTACATGAATTGTACTTTGCCTTTTGTCATGATCCAATACTACCCTCTGGTGGTCAATGCATCAAAATGCTGGGCCAACCCCGGACGGTCAAATGCAGGCCTTCAGTGGCTGCCCTCTCAAATCATATTGACATACACTTGAATTACTGACAGGGAAGAGCAGACGATCACTTTGTTCAGGTCCAGACAACAGTTATACACAGCAATTGCTTCAAATGTAGCGGTGAATGGGCCACCCAGGGCAGAATGTAAAAATACACATTTCAGTTAGATTATCAGACAAACCAAAAAACTGTGAAACACATTCCTTGCCTCTGCCCATCAAACAGTTTTATGTAACACACAGCATTTAGGAATATAATTCTTAAACTTAGCCCCTTGCAGCAAATACAATCAGGAATATTGCCTTAAATAAAATTAAAAAGGGAGGATGCCAATTCTACATTGACACTCTAGATCCATGAGGAGTTATTCAGAGTACATTTAAGAAAGTCATGAAACTATCATTAACCCTTCGCTACCCTTCCTCCAGACCACAGTCCTTCGGATTGTCACTTTTTATCTGGGTCGCGGCAAATTCAGCTTGACGGTGAGGCAGGATGCTTTTGAATTAGTGAGTTGTGGACATTAACTGTCTGAATGAGACCCCTTCTGCCCAGACTGGAAGCGTGTCAAAGGACTGCCGGGTTTTACATGGCAAGGAAATACGCAATGGCATAGCCACTTCTAAAAATTGTACACCTTTTTTTCCCTTCACAGCTGCAAGGAGTCCAACAAATAAAACAGACTTCCCAGTAGGAATTAAATGTGTTCAGTCCACGATTTTGTATTGGAATTGATATAAATGAAGAAGGACCAGGGGTGCCCACCGCATTCCCTGAATAGCTTTGCATTTCCGAGTAATAGTAGAGGTGCAGTAGTCCACCTCCCGGAAAATGTTTATTTGTTATCAATATAGAACAAGCGGATAAGTTTGACTAAATCAATTCAGCCAGAGCATTCTAGTTCACTGAAGTAGGCAGTTGTCAAAATGTGTCAATTTAACAATGGTATTGCCCCACTCCCACTCAATCTACATGTATTCATCTGTTCCCCAATAATAGTGGATCCTGCAAATTCCAGCCCCAGCAGAATGACATTCAAACAAACCGCCACATGTGTTCAGTATGAGTGGAGGCCGCTTCATTCAGGTTGCACTGACATACAGTAGTAATCTGGGCACACAGGCGGTCGTCATAAAACCACATGTTGTTGAAAGGTTAAATACTTGATTTAAAAGTGTCTATCCATAACTACTAAACACTCAAAGTGATTAACTCACAAATACTAAATAAAATGTACCAGTGCCAAATGCAGTCCAAAAAGGACATTAGGCTAAACTTGCCGAAGGGTTGACTGATACAGCAACACAAAAAGGGAGGGGGGGGGGGGGCCTAAAATTTACTTTAAAAAAAGAAAAGTGTATAGACAGGCATCAGATGTAAAAAATTAAACTTTATTGCCAAGCTGTAAAAACAGCTGGATACACAGAAAGCTCCAGGTACAGTGTCTGTCTGGCAGACTCTGGGTGCAATGCTTTATAGAATAACTGTACAGAGTATAGTCTTTCAGCCAAGCACACTTCATTATCCCACTCGCACAAGCAGCCCAGCACAGGAATTCCAGTCGAGACTTTACTGGGGAGTAACAAGCAGAGATTTAAAAGCAGTCTTAAACTATTAGAAACTGGATCACTGGTCCCCCTAATGTAGTAAGGAAGTTACTGGTCTTATTACAGCATTTACCTTGAAAAGTGTTAAGATTCCTCTGCTTCTCAGTATATCATTGACAGGGTCCCTAGAAAGCCCCTTGTCAAAATAGGATGCAATCTGATGCTTTGTTCATGCTTAACTTTCCACACACATCTAGAGAACTAGCCGATACAGACAGCTCTAATTGTGCTTTTAGAACACAAAGGGGGACCAGATAGCAACATACCTGTTCCTTCCTGTGCTGTAGGTCAATCAAGTTATGCAGAAGGGGAAAGCAGTAAAAAGGTATTAAATCCTCATCAGTCAAGTAAGACCTGATATTTTAATATCAGGGGGGCTAGAAAAATGCTGGCCTCAACTTAAAGAAATACCTATAGAAAAATAAAATAGACCTCTTGTACCCTTCTGTCTACACTCCTTAAAACAACAAGGTATAATATAAAACTGCACTAGAACGTAGAAGGAGGCTGTGTTCCCGGGCGAGCCCCGCTTATTTCTTGGCGAAGGAGATCTTCATGGCGTTGCTCTGCGTGATCTTGAAGCCCTGCAGTGCATCTCGAGCCGCCCCTGCCTGCACGTCGTTCTCAAACTCCACGAAGGCGATGTCGTGACGACCGGGCACCAGGCGCACCTCTTTGAACCCGGGGAACCTGGAGGAAGAGGAAAAGACACGTTCACAAAAAAATCAACAGGAGACACACACCTCCCTCGACCAACACAGGATCAGCTCCTTTTACAGCTACAAAAAGTTCATACACTCTACATTCCAACAAGTGTACATTAAAAGCTTTGCATTGATGGGTCACAGTTCCTCATGGTGCTGGGACAAACTCTGGTTTTCAAAATGTCTGGAAAACTGTATAACTCTTACCATATTAGCAATGATGTATTCATCGCTTCATTCATATACTCTTATATAAAAATGACTGCGATACAAACATTGTTATTTTGGCGACCAAACACATTTGAAGCAGGTTTGCTCAAATTTAGCGAAAGTATTAATAAATTAAGAACATGCAACAACACGAACACATACAGAGCATCTCAACCTGAGCATATGGGTGTAATTCATTTAAAAAAGATGGGCTCCCTATCTCCATTATTTAATGAAACAAGACCATGGATCTCTACTTTTGCACAAGAGGATCAAAACGATACAGCACAGGTCTACAGGGACAGGAAGGGATTTCATCCATTACGTCAAAATGCCGAATTCGAATTCTACGATAAAATTAAGAAACTTCTCATGGCACTAACCAAAAACATTGGTATCTACAAATCAAATACAAAACAAAAGGAGGACCTGGGGTAGTAGTTTCCAGTGTCTTCAGAGAAGACTTTACAGTAATAAGAAATGCTAGCCGATGTGAACGGGCAGGATACTTACTGGTTGAACAGCATCGACAGCATGAGCTCGTTGGTCTCCTCAGGCAGGTTGGTTAAGAACAGGATGTGATTGGGTGGGTTCTCAGGCACCTGGGACAGACAGGTGAACAGGGTCACATTGGACCAAATGCACAGGACCTTATTTCAGTTGGCTGTGCTGTATAGCCGAAGGCAGGTTTGCAAACCCATTTTAAAAAAGTTCCCTTTACAGAGACACTTAATTAAGGAAGGAAATTAAGACTCTGATTGCAAAGCAGTTTGAGCCATTCCTGGTTTTATGAAGAGTTTAATAAAGACACCTGAGCTTGTTATATACACACATGGTATGTAAATCAAGAATGTATTAAATGAATGGGTGAAACTGCTATGAACAGGAGTCTTACTGCCATCTCTGTAGACGCAGGTTTGGTTTAGTTTGCTGAAGACAGCACATGTTAGCTGCATAGTACTTAAGACAGTTTGACAGTAAAATCATGCCACTCACCTGCTGGGGATGAGGCATCTGCCCTGGCATCTGTCCGGGCATCATCTGCCCAGGAGCCATGCCATGAGGGGGCATCTGCCCAGGTCCCATCCCAGGAGGAGGCATCATGCCAGGGGGAGGCATGTAGGGAGGCTGCCCTGGCATCGGCATCATGCGGGGAGCCTGGTTCATGGGCGGCATGCCCTGCAAGAACACACACGACAGGCATGAGAGACGCAACAGGCAGATATGCAACCAATACTGCTTATGAGGAGAACTCCGCAGAGGGGACATCAAGATTCTGAATAAACTAAATTCCCTACACCACCAAGCAGTTAAAGATTTGCCCTTTAAAAAAAAGAACAGTCATGGCTAAAGATAATTTCAATAATCAAACATGCCATACACAGACTTAAGTAATAGCGTACAGTTTATATTGCAAAATACACGTGCGATTTAAAAATCTGCTTTGGGAGTAACCAATTGAGTGGTGTCCTGGAAACTTGATAACCCACAATTTCATTTTCTTCAGCTAACCTTTCCTTGCTCCGCAACACATTAAATTCTGAATTAATGTTAGTGGATTAGTTTCCAGGACACTTTCCAATTGCAAAGATCTGGTTTGATGAATGCATGTCTCAGTCTTTCTGGAAATGAGAAATCTTTCAATCCAAACATTTACCTTCTTTATTCTAGGGCTATGTCAAGTCTTTTTTTTATTTTCTGAATGGAGTGCAAGAATCAGGGACGCATTGCAGGTTCCAAACATCTCTATGGGACAGAGCTCACAATGTAAACGTCAGGTGATTGACCAGCTGTGGAGTTCAGGGTAGCACCAGTATGAAGGGAAAGGCATTAGAAGCGTGGTGCTGTAAAGTAAATGGCTCTCACCGGCACTTGCCCTGGCACTGCGGCGGCCATAGGGGCTGCACCTCCAGGCACAGCCTTCTTCCCTCCCACCACCTCCTGACCCTTCACCTTTCTCTTCTCCCTCTTCTTGTCCCGCTCCACGAACGTGCCCTTCACCTTCGCGATGATGTCAGAGTCCGTCTTGGAATACTGGATGCGCTGCCGGGAAATCACAAACAAATCGTTCCAGTGTTTAGCAGAGTCAAGTCTGCCTGGTCCATTTCAACTTGTGTTACAGCAGTTTGAAATGGACAGTACATCCAGCTAAAAAAAATAAAACAATCCAGTCAGAATCTAGTCACTATGTAAATCTCACATTTTCTTGCATGACAGATGCATTTATTCAAACCCATTTACTAAAATTTTCCTAATCACTCCTTGGATATTTAATTGCCGAGCTTTAATTTGAGTTTCACAGCTGCCCTCAATTCCTTGCTTGTGTGCCAGAGTTCGAATTCAAAGCTAGAATTACAGAACTGTTTTAGAGCCTTTAAAAAGGCTGGGATCGTGCTAACACGATCATACTGAAGTGGGCCTCTAGGACAGTGATCACGTAAATACATCAATATTTTTCAACAAAAAACTCAGGACGTATTCCAAGGTCCCTCAGGTCATAGAATAAGGGATGTTTATGCATGCATCTCTAAGCAAAATACATAATAAGTGGCACCACTTCTAAGATGCTACTGTAAAAAAATAGGATTTAGTGAATTTATAGGAAAGTCAACTACAGCCAAAAAAACACCTGGTCCTGGGGGAGCATCCTACTGCAATGCTTGGTCCTGAAAGGACTCACTCGTTACATGTGTTTCCAAATCTGGCTCACAGCTACAGGCTGGTGGAGTCTGGTGTAAGTTTAGTCTCATCTCCCCAATGATGGAGACCCCAGTCCTTCAGTACGTACCATAGGCTTGTCATAGAAGGGGAAGCCTTGCATGGAGCGCAGGGCATTGGAGGCACTGTTCACCTCCTTGAAGATAACAAAGGCCTGCCCCCTCATCTTCAGAGAGCGAGACACCAGGATGTCCAGGATCTGCCCGAACTGAGAGAAGATCGCGTACAGGGACTTCTTCAACTCTGCAAGCAAGGAGGAATTTCACACTGCAGGTAATGGAAGTGACTGAAGGAAAGCTCAATTCGTTAACCTAACACTGCAAGACAAGACTTACCTTTAACATGCACAGATAAGAGTAATGCATTCTACACAAGACTAAACCCCAAGCACGGGAAGCAGGAAGCCCCTTCAACCCACTGAATCACCCTCAATCCATTCGCCTGATGGTCACTCTTCACCTCATTTGTAAAGCAACATCTGGCAGCGTTCTCACCTTTGGTCTTTTCAAATGTAGTCCTGCATGGGGGGGGGGTCTCTGCCATGTAGTATTAGTTCAAAAATTGACTTGCTCTGCCTGCACTGCACCCAGTCCATTTTAGTAATATTCACCATATAAGTTAGATAGCAAACAGAGATAGCACTGTACAGGTACTTCATAGCTACTCCAGATGTGTAGGGTGGTTAGACTCCTGCTCCAGCTGATCTAAGCCGATTAGTTGGACACACTAAAGGTCACATCTATGTTGTAGGCATTCCATTTATTCTGGGAACCCTGCAACTGAGTACACCATTTAAAGTGATCAAGAGCCTGGAGTTTGATATTAAATAAACTGTCCCTCCCTTACAGTAAACCTACAGGTGTGACCCATTCTGCTGTGGCAAAGTGTGATCCCGAAATACAGAACATAAAAGTTACTCGGGGGCTGATTGTTCAAACTCATTTCAATAATATACCAACGCAAGGGGAGCTCTGGGAGCAGGGCATGTTAAGATTTAACAAGTTAAGATTAAGTGCATGAGAAGTATCAAAACCAGTGTCCTGTAATGTGAAGACACACACTACTCCCCTATAATACCCACTCTCCCCAAGTGTCCTGTGATGCAAAGACACACCACTCCCCTATAATACCCAAGTGTCTTGTGATGCAGACACACTGCTCCCCTATATACCCCACCCACCCCCCACTAAGTGTCTTGGATTTGAAGCCCAGACTCACCATCCTTCTTGATCTTCTCGTTCAGGTTGTTGATGTAGATGGTGTGGTTGGGTCGAACATCTTGCATCGCCATGACTCCCAACTGCACCTTTCTGCGACCCAAGAAATACAAAATTTTTTACCAGGGGTTTAATTTAAATTCCTAAACATTCAAAACTTTAGGGTTAAACTTGAGGAAAATAAAACAAAAACACTTTCTAGAAAAAATACCAAAATAAGCATTTCTGCGCAAGACTGCAAGTGTCCAGCATTCAATTGAATAACATTTTGAATATGAAATAGATTGCACACTTACTACTTTATAAAGCACCCAGGCTAATACACACACCTCTAAATAAAAACGCAATAGCCAAAATTAGAAATAGGAATGGGCCTCTCAATAAATCCAATGATTTATTATTATTATTATTATTATTTTTTTATCTAAAAAAAGCACCCAACCAGCCAAAACAAACAAATACAGCATGCACAGAAACACATTTATATTCTCTGCCTTTCAGAAGAAAATAAACACACTATCCACTCCCTCGTCTCAACCCTCAATGAATGAATGAATGAATGTACGAAGCCAAAATAATACACTGTGCCTCAAGACCTACGCTTTCTACGCAACGTACTTAAATATTTAATGCCCACGTTAAACTGAAAGGATGTTTTGTTTTTAAAAGAGAGTTTCTTACAGATTAATAATAAAGCGAAACTCCAACAGCACACAAACACCGCGGCCTTCGCTACAGTCACAGCACTAACTGCAAAACAGCAGCTACTTGACACGCAGCTTTATAATTGGGCAATCCGCTATCAATCTGACTCAAACTCCGCCTCTGAGCAAACTTACCTTCAATTAGTGGTAGCACTTCCTATCAATCAAATACGCCCCTGGCGTCGCCCGTTATGATTGGGTGATTTTGGTAACATCCCGCCTCTTCTTTGGAATGCTTGTTTGCGATTGGAAGTTTAGTAAGCTTTCTGTTGGGACGCTACGGTGAAGGCGTTTGTATTGGAGTGTACTGTTGCGGTTTGTCTCTAATAAATTATTTGGTTATGTTAATAATGGGCCGACGACTGTTTTCAGTTAACACTGTCGGAGCTTTCCTTTTTTTTTTTATTATTACTGTAGAAGTAACACAGAGTCTCTATGGGCTGAGACCACGCCAAAACAGCGAACCCCTTCCTGAGCTGTCTTCCTATACTCCTTCTTGTCCTTCTCTCTCTCTCTCTGCCTGTAATACTCTCCAGCTTTTCGAAGAAGCACTAGCAACCTGCAATCCTGTCTCTCAAAACACACGCTGCCTCTCACTCACTCCTCACGTCACGTCCACCCCCTTAAAACTATGTACATGCATTCCCCTCCTTTCTCATCTCATTTAATGAGATGAGAAGGAGATCTAATTTAATTATGCAGGTTAATCAATTGGTCCGTGTTGCACGGTGCATAGATTAGGAGGCTATCGTTATTGAGAAAGTCCCTGACAGTGCTGTGTATCTGTGTGCAGCTGTACTGCTGGGCGTGGAGCCTGGCTCTCTCACAGGACAGCTCCAGGCAAATGGGGCTGTGCCAGGAATCTCATATCCCCCCTACCCCGGCAGTCCCCCACGCGGAGAGCAGGGAGGTGTGTGTGCTGGCTAAGCAGGGGAAGAGCCCTTTAGCAGCTGTGGGGCTTCAATGAGGTGCAGGACAGCAATGCACAGCTAGGAGAGCTGCAGCCCCAGAGAGCGGGACAGCACTGTCACAGACAGCAGCACAAACTAGAATACAACTGTGTTATTTTGTACTATTTAAAAGCCCCTATAAGGATAGCAATGCCATAATTAAAATTACACACAAACATTCAGATACCCAAGAACCTTCTCTGAATACAGTGTTTTTAATTGAATTTTGCAAATTTATGTATTTGTACAGTACAAGTGCTCAAAGACAGCTTGTTCATTTTTTGTGTTCATGTGAAGGAATGCTTGTTTCCAGTGATTACTTTAGCAATGATCAAGTTGAGCCCACCTCTGTAACACAGGACTACAGTTCTGTATTCTTCAACCTAAGATAAAATAAATTGGTTGGGGGGGTTGTCTTGAGTGTATTTCAAAATGAATAAAGTAAACCCAGAAAGCTTTAATTAAAACCTTTTTTTTTGTTAACAGTGTGTTGTAGATGCCTCTTACTTGACTGGCTGTGTTTTGCTAGTTCCTGTAATTCTAATAAATCCTCTGCTCTCTGGTCTGAGACCCTGAATGACGCTGGTTTTGCAGAGCGAGGGCAGGGCAGTGATTTGAACAGCACACTGTTCACTGAGGCAGTCAGGGCATTAGAAACAAGTGAAAAAGAGCACAGTTCAAACAGGCTCTTGTGAGGTTCCAGTTTATTGTAGTAGACTAGCTACAGAATAGTTAACATGTAAAATTATCCCAGCAGTTCAGTATAGAAATACAAAAATGACTACTAACTCATGCATATTCCAGTATTGTTCCAGTGAACACAAAATAACATTTATAAATATGTAAAAGATTACAACAGGAAAATAAGACAAAATTAACACAAAACCTCGTGTAAACAGTTCTGTATATCCAGTTCTGAGATCAGGGCTCCATGGAAATGGTAGACAGCAGATGTTAATAATCGACTGCCTGAAAGTCATGCTGAACCCCATGCTAGGTGGAGATTCCAACAATTGTAATGTTATTAGGTACCTATACAAGCTGTGGGCAATGACCTCTCAACAGTTTTTCACTTTCAAACACGGACTGAGATGTAACAGGGCAGTCGTGCTGTGGAGGTTGCAGAAAACGGCTGGGAAAATACTTACCCTACATCTGAAACATGCTGAAAAAGAACTTTTTACATCTTCCTCAGTGTGCATGGAGACCCGCATTTTGTGATTAAATGTTTATATCATTCGTATCTTCAAAATGCTTAAAACAGAAAGGCAAGACAAAAAAAAAAACACAGAGTAACGTTTCAGCTAGTGCTGCCTTCAGTGTGCGCTGCGGGCCCCAAGCAAAACGAGTCTGCTTGACTTTGTTTCTTACAGTTTTAAACAAGGCCTCTGGACTTTACACGTAGAAAGGCAGAATTCCAGTTTCCCCCAGCAGTTTGAAAAGACTATTGTGAGTCAGCACCACTTACAACAATCAATGAATATTTAATAACACAGCACTTGAATAATATTTTTAAGAAATTATATATATATATTATATATATATATATATATATATATATATGATATAATATGAATGAACAAAATAAAGTCACAGCAGAGGGAGGGAGGGATACATGAAGGTTTTACATTATGATACAGTTCAACTTGCTGTACAGCTATGCATAAAAACAATGGAACAGGGAAAGCAACCACACACACACACACACACACACACTGGAGCACTAGGGCTGATAAATGAGCTAGCTAGGCAGAGCTGGTTGACTGCAGCTCTCACCCAATGGACCCAGTCAACTGAGTGAGAACTACAGTTGACCTTTCATGGACTTTGTCAATGTATTTTACGGGGCTTTCTAACTTTCTTACTGATCTTTAGAAACTGTCTATACATAAAAAGTTATGTATTCAATATTTCACTGAATGTGGTTTATTAAAAATAGCCTTGTTTGATTGATGTAATCTTTTAGATTTCAACGTGGTTTTCAGCATAATTTGTTAAACCTCTTCTGAGGTGCTTTAAACCTGTCAAACAGTGCGTTTGTGGATGCAAAAAAGCACGACTTTTCAAGTACTACTTCCACCAGTGGCTTCAATTAATGTACTGGGAGGAAAAAAAAAGTGATAATGAAACGAAAGTCTTGGTAATTATTAACATTTACTGAAGCAAAATACAAAAACCTGGGTCACCTAATTGTCGATGCAAAGCAAGGTAGGATTAAACGGCTGATTTTTTCAACGCAGCGATTTTAAACACGGTTCAAACGTTACCTGCTGATTATTAGCACTCATTTTGGGGCTCGTCAGGCAGTGCTCACCAGGGTCAGTGAGGTGTTGAACTCTAACTAAAGGCTGGGTTTAGATTTCTCTTTTCTACAGCAACAGATCTGTACCCCTGATAAAGCAAATGACAGGGTTACAATCCTGAAAGCCTGTGTCTGAAGGAAATTTAATTGAACATTTTGGGGGGAAAAAAAAACAAAAAAAAAAAAACGCTTCGTGACGTGACACACTGCCTGTGCCTGGGTCAGTGGAATCTGTGGTCAATGAGGGGGGGGGGGGGGGGGGGGGGGGGGGGGGGGGGGGGGGGGGAGTGTTTTGATTGGGGGGGGGGGGCCGTATTGATCCCATTCTAGCCTATCTGGCAGAAGTGAAATAAGCCTCTACATGATCTGGCACTACTTAGCAGCGTGCTGGAGACCGGCTCAGCCCCCTGCCGTTCCTCTTTGTGTCTGTTGTCTGTTCATTGAAGCCTGTGTTATTGAGCAAGTACTGTTTTGCTGAAGTCACCCAAGTGGAAAACAGTCTACACGACTTATAAACTCAGAGGGTTAGTTTTCACTGGCATACTATTCAAATATAAAAACGTACACACTGGTACCTCACCCTAATCCTAATGCAAAAGGATTAAAACAGTAGTTATAAAATAAATAAAACTATTTACAAATTTTGAAAAGAATAAAAAAGTCTAAAAGAAAATTCACACAACAGAAGCCATCCACAAACCCCAATGTGTGTAAATGAAAGACAGGGGTAGATTCCCTGTCTTGTGTGCTTTGTTACACTCTCCGCACGATTCACACGCTCGCATTAGCACTAAGCCTGGGCTACCGAATGTTACTTTAGATAATGTAGTTCTACCAAGGACTGTGAAAACACCACCTCAAAGTTTTTTCATTTTAGAAAACCAGATGCAAAGACCACCCTGAGGTGCACAGCACAGAGAGACCCTGCGTTCCTGCGAGGTGCATTCTGGGTTTTCGGCACAGTCCTGGCTTTGTTTGGTGGTACTTTTTTTTAAAAGCAGGTTTAATGTAGTGCATTCAAGGTTGAGCAACAACACAACAGAGGGAGACTGCATCTGAATGATTTTCCAATGCCCAGTTTAATTACGTGGCACTGAACAGTCCTCTCTTTATAGAAGGCTGTCCACAGTGGCGTGGATCCTTTTAGCTTACTTTTATTGTTCCAACCTCAATTTAAACTGCACAGTACTTGCACGTGAGTTTACCAGCGTTGAAAGACATTGACTTTGCAAGTAGACAGGTGCTTGGCTAGTTCACAGCGATGTGGGAGAGAGTGCGATTGTTGGCCCCTTGTCTATCCTAGCATCATTTACACAGCCTGTTAGCCGAACCAATGACAGGCCTGCAAATCATTCACAGCGAGCTCCTACAGACTGCCCTGCTTGACGACAGCCCAGCTTTATATCGAGTCAACTTTTCAGCAAAGTTCATACATGAATTTGGGCCCTCCAATCATATTTCGGTGGTAAGTTACTTAAAGTTAGACTAAGTTTTAGCAAGAATTGTCAATGTATTTTGGTGTTGTACACTTACAGCACAAAACTATATTGACTGATAAACACTCGTGTCTAACTTACACAGGGTTGTTTGTAGTGCCACTTAGTACAATACTGTGCTGTTATCATGTTGTCCACAGCACTGGACTTCACAGTCTGGGGTTTATTTTTTCAAAGCTGTGAAACTCATTTATCTTTTTTCAAAAACAAAAGCCAAAAGTTTAGATGAGCATATGAAGGCTTGATATGACAGTACAAATATAATCTGGTTTAAAGTCTTATGAAAACAGCCCAAGATCATCAGACTCTAAAATGAGAATTCTGCTTTAGTCCAAGTACCATCTGTATCAACTGTCAGATTTGTACTCTGACACTGCAACCCAGTAAATCAAAGCAGTTCAATTTGCACAATTATTTTACCTTAAAGGAAAACACACCAGCACTGTTACAAATGTAGCTTCAGTTTGTGCAGCAATGTCAGTTTGATTTTCAGAAAGAAGCATGCAACATTGCAAGGAGTAAAACAGCTGGATAAACCTGGCACATACAAAAACAAAGTACCCATAAAATACCCGGTGAAGTCATTTGCACGTCAATAAAAATGCGATTCTGCAATGCACAGGCAGAGCAATCTTTAAATAAATTATAAAAACAGCTTTCCAGTGTTAGTGTAGTATCCTTACATTAAATTAAAAAAGGAACAGTACATATTTTGCTTTATCCTTTTTTGTTAAAAACAACAAGTCTGTTAAGGCCACTTGCGTGCTTTGTTTGTCTTAAAAAACAACAAAAAAAAAAAAAACTAAAAAAAACAGTTTGGTCACGATACTCCAGATGCAAAATAAACCTTCTGTTTCTTCTTCGTCTTTCAGAATGATTTGAGATTCCAGGCACACTGTGTTGAGGCTCAGAAACAGCTGTGTCAAGCCTGTCCGTCTCTGAGGCTGCCAGTTCTTTGGAATTGAACCAGTTATTAAATGGAGGAGCGGGTCAGTCTGGCACCATGGCTCCCATGATGTCGATGAGGTTGTCCAGCCCACACAGGTAGCCGTCCTCTCGGTTCCCCTCCACCCACGGGATCCGGTGGTCGAGCGTCTTCGAGTCCGGCAGCTTCACCGTCTTCCCAAAGTCGATCATCCACACACGGGCCAGCCCTGTGTAGTCATGGACGAACAGCAGCGAGCTACCTACCACCTTCACACACAGTGAACGAGAGCCAACAGTTAGAATGCTACTCTGACTTCACTGTTTCTACGTTATTTTTAACCAGGCAGTCAATTAACAATCTCTGGCCAAGAATACAGCAAATAAACCTCACACCCCACCCCCTTGTTAAGGCTTCCTATTTTAAAACTCACCTCATGTGATTTGAAGAAGTCAGATTTTTCTAATGCTGTTCGGAGCTCTTTCAGTGTCATTAAATATGTTTTCTGAAATGAAAAAAAAAAATGAAAAAAATTGCCAGTCAAATTACGAAGCTGAGAGAGGGAAAATCACACAAGCAGTGACAGGAGATATTCTGATGTTTAATTGTACATTAGGATTCTTTAAAACTAGTGGTACTTCCAGTACTTAGATAGCAAAATAAATCCATGAATCTTATCTGTGTTGCATGTCCATATGCAGTTTTAAAAGCCCATGCTGTAGAACACATTTGAACAAACGTAGTTTCGTTGTAAAGCATGATATCTGGTAGTACAGTTAGAGAAAGCTGTCTGTCCTAGAAAGGCAATGCACAACAGGTCAGGATTATGGAGCAGTCTTGCTTGTTACTGGTCCCGACAGTCTGCCCTTCCCCTTGCTCACACTCACCAGGACGCTGGTGTTCCCCTCCACAAAGTCCTCAAACACCTGCTGCACCTGCTCTCTGTGTTTGGTTTTCTTGAAGTTTGTGTTGCACGTGCCGTCTGCTTTCTGCAAGAAACAGGAAGCGTTTCAGTAGGCGGGGTCCTTTGGGTCTGCACACAAACCTGCTGGGCCCCAATCAGCTCAGCTCTTAATAGACAGACAGCTGACCCCCAGGGAATAGCAGGTGGTTACTGAATAAGAGCCAGGGCTTCACGAGGGGTTGCAAAACTGCAGTATTTTGAGACTTGTTATGTCTAAATATTCATTAAACTAAATATTAAAGCACCACACTGCAGAGCAATCTACACATGATTACACTATTTTACAACACAGAACTTTCCTAAATTTATATTGACCTGCTTTGTTTAGAAGTGAACCTGTGTATATATTT
Organism: Polyodon spathula; assembly: GCF_017654505.1. Classification (NCBI taxonomy): domain Eukaryota; kingdom Metazoa; phylum Chordata; class Actinopteri; order Acipenseriformes; family Polyodontidae; genus Polyodon; species Polyodon spathula. The sequence goes on along the minus strand of NC_054568.1, from coordinate 2,184,743 downwards.
AATGGATTGTCAATAAATAATGTTTTCATCTAACTTGCTTTTGGGGATGATTTGTACAAAATCGCACCAACATTGTGAATTTTACATCCCAAAGGCTCAGAAGGTGCTTTCTCCTCTCTCTTGGCCAGAGCTTGTATGCCTCATCATAGTGTTAGTAAAGTATAGTATAAAGGTCAGATGAAATAATTAACTGCAGTGGGACCTGAATGGATAATTAATTAGTTCAAACAAACGTTTTAGAACAGTCAGAGCATAGTGTTAGAGTGCTGCAATGTCCTGTCTCTCTGTGTGTCTCTCTCTGCGTGTCTCTCTCTGCGCATGTCCCTGCCTGTCTCTCTGCCAGTCTGTGTGTCTCACCTTGATGCCCTCGATGCGGAACCCCAGTGTGGCGGTGGAGCTCAGGGTCTCTCTCCACTGCATGTAGCGGGGTTTGAGCACGGCTTGCTGGCTGCGCTCCTGCGGCGTGGGGGCCTCTGGGTCCACAGCGATCATCTTCTCATACATGTCGGGCCGCAGCTTGGGCTTCTGCCGAGCTTTCACCAGCTCCTCCTCCAGATAGGTCCTGGAACACAGCACACGCTGCTCAGCACAGCGGCCGGACACCGCGCACGCTGCTCAGCACAGCGGCCGGACACCGCGCACGCTGCCGGCAGACCTCCCACCTTACTGCTTTCACTAGAGATACTCTTACAGCCATCGCTAGTGTTGTTACCTCTTTAGCAGCAGGGATGATGCAAGACTTCATTTCAGTTTCAGCCACCTCACCCCTTTCAGAAGGTCTTTTAGTTGAAAGGTTTGTCCTTTTCTTTTAGGGTTTCTAAATGTAGCTCTATTGAGCGTCTGAGAGCTATGGATGCAATCTACTAAGCACACACTCGAGCCACAGTTGGGTTGACTTCATAGCCCATCTGCTTTGAATCTACTTCCATTCTCCCCCACTAGGTGGCAGAAGCAGCATGCATTTAAAACACAGATTTCTCCATCTATGCAGGGGAACCCTTGCATTGCAGTATTCTAAAACCCAGAAATACCTGTCTCTACTTGGTTGCTAATATTAAGCAAGGACAGGTCATCTAAAGAAAATAATTCAATCTATTAAACATTCGATAGTGCTACATTTAGAAATACTTTGTGACAATCTTTCTATTACAAAGTTTTAGCGGTTTGATATAAAATGCTTTTATTTACACTTCTTGATTTCCACTTGTTTCCACAGAAACACGTTTCCAAGTGAACTATGGGATTGCAGTCCTGGGCAAGACTTAATCTTTGAGTAAACTTGAGAAAGAAACTCATCTCCCAGTACACACAGCAGGAGAGTACTCAGTCAGAGTGATTAGCATTTAAGGTAGGGCTAAGGACAGGTCATCATACAGGTGTATAATGAAGACACTGAGAAAGACTGAATCACAATGTTTGTCACTGAATTTATTGAGTTTCTTTTCGCGTTTCTACTGAAGACATTGAGAAAGACTTCTAGTGGAAGCGTTTGTCACTGAATTTATTGCGTTTCATTTAGTATTTATTATTATTTATTTGACAGATGCCTTTAACCAAGGCGACTTAGAGGTGTTACAGGGCAGTAAAGGGTTACAATGCAAGCTTAATATTTAAATACAGTGTAGTTGCAAACAGTACTACTAAAATATGATATGAACTAGGATGCAACAAGTTAAGATTACAGACAGGTGTGTCTAAAGAGAATGACTGTGTTATGAAGCTTGTCAAGGCCCATGGCCAGGCTCTCACCGTGTGCCCATCTTGCAGTCCATGATATTGGGGGAGTCGAAGTCAGCCAGCAGGTCCTCCATCTGGTTGTAGGTCTCTCCCTCCTTCTCCACCCGACCGTAGTACCCTGGCACGTAGGGGCGCAGGCTGTCCAGCATCAGCCCCTCCAAAGAACGATGCTCGCACTCGCAGTACTTTTTTAGGATCTTCCCGAAGTCCCCTGCCTTGAAGTTCCCTGCACAGAGCCCAGTACAAACCATTAGCCATGCAATCACTGCCTGCTGGAGCAATCGGCTCCAACACCGCTATCTGTTCAGGGTTTCAGTGGGACTCGGGAGCACTCTGGCTCAGAAACCTTTTCCCCTTGTCTGATGGCATTCTGCATTTCCATAAAGCCACACCACTGCCACTGACCTAACAGCCTTTTGGTCTACAGTATAATGTAATTGGCTGCTTTTACGAGGCCCCTGTCTGTGACTGGCTATGTTTTGCCGGCCCCTGCCAGCGACTGGTCCTTTGTTTACCTGCATGCCCTGCCAGCTGCACCCAGGGGTATCTCTTCTTGAAGGACACGACGAAGGGGGACCAGTGCACCATGGTTTTCAGCTTCCTCCACGACTTGTTCTGCAGAGACAAGAAACACACACCGCCCATCAGGAACACGCAGCTCTGGACAGCCTTGCCTCCAGAACACCGCCCTGCACTTGTTACAAAACACACACGTCCCTCCTGGCTCTTTGGGTGCTGGCAGCAGGAATGTCATCTTTCTGCTTGTTCAGCTTGGGGATGCAGCTCATTAAACACGGCTTCAAGTAATGCGCACAACTGCTGATACCAGTGAGACTAAAACAGACACTGCAGCTTTCTGGCACCCAGAAAGTCACTCTAATGGTCTAGCTCTGATCGGCCCATGAGACTATCGGCACCAGAAATGCCCTTTTGATTAAACAACATGAGCGACGACGTCATTTTCCTAGTTATGTTGTGTAGGCACAGTTGGTTTTATAGAAAAAGAATAACAGTAAATCTGACCCGTTACCATTCTTAACCAAGAGTGCACAGATCCAGAGTCCTCCAGGTTTTATCATTAAAAATAAAGTGAAGTCCACCTGGGTTCAGTTGAGCAGTTTATGGAGCTCAAGAACTGCTCATCCCTGCTCTAATCTGTCCCCAAGCTCGGACCATGGCAACATTGTTAAGGTAGCAGCTCTCGCTCCTGCAGGCAAGGCGAGGGTTAACAGCAGCTGCACAGAAAGAGGGAGCAGCAGGGAGGCTGGTCAGAGCAGGAGGAATGTTATCTCAGAAAGCATTTCGATTTTTATGGGCTGCGCTGTTGAGCAATCCCCCAAGGACAGCCTGTTCTGTGCAAAAGGATTTTGATCACAGACACAGATACACACACACACACACAGTAAAAATGCATGCAACTTTACTGCTCTTGCTAAATTGATTGTGCAAAGGCATTTATTATCCTGATGCAATAAAACCTCAAAGTCAGAAGCACGTCAGGGGTAGAGGGTGATCGCAAGTTTTTAATGCAGGTACAGAAGTACTGCACTTCTGTAATTTAAGGCTACATTTGATGATCAAAATAATAAATACCATACTAATACTGTACTGTTTAGAATGCTTTCCACGTAGGTTTTGCTTCATGTTAGTACAGTGACGTGACACGGTACGGATTAGGGTAAGACATCAACCAGAAACACAACAAGTTTTAACAAGGTGAACTTCGTTGAACATTTCATCATCCCTGATGGCTTGAAAGGGCAAGTCAAAATCTATCTGAGAAGAATGAAGCAACCAGGTGAACTGTGCTTAACTGGTAAAAACGCTGCAGTCCCAGTTCATGCTCTTTATATGAGCTCAGCAGGGTAGGCCGGGGCTTGAAACTCACACTAGCCTTGCTGCAGCCACTGCGTGATTTCTGAGCTACCTTTAATTCTATTATTGCAATGATCAGGAGACGGAGATTTTCAAGTTTCCAAACTCAATTTCAATAAAAACAACAAAGCAAAGTGTTTTTTGCAGACAAGCAACATTTTAGTTAACCACCTGACCTGAATCATTGTTGTCCAATATAAAAGTGCACATGATCAAATCGCAGTCAGGCAACTACAGCAAAACAAACCACTTACCTAATTAAACAAAACTGGACACAGCAATACAGTGACTACGCCACCCTTGGACAGCTGCAGCCCTGAAGACAGACTCCTCTAGTACAGCTGCCCAATCCAAACAAGCCTCTCCGATCTCTACGCTACAAACTGGAGTGTTTCACACACGCAAATCAAGTGTGTTGCTTACAATAACGCACACACATTCACTGCAATCTCAGACTCAATGTGCCTCCCTAAAGCACAAGAAAGCAATCAGGACAAAGTGTGCCCAGCCGCTGCCAAGCTGCGATTAGATTAGATCTGCCGAGTGAGAACACACAAAGGAGATGCTGGCTGGCTGGGAGGCAGGCAGCTCCTAATCCAGTCACTGCCTCTGACTGTGCAAGGATGATCTAATCGGAGCAGAAGGAGATAGCAGAGCTTCACTGAGGAAACAGCACTCACTAGTTTTCAGTATATTGCAATGTTATTTGGGTGCACAAAGGTTATTTAAATAATAAGGTTATTTATTCAAAACGTATTGCATCTTTTCAATGTTGTACACAAGTAGTCTATTAATGTTGTATATCATGAAAAATGTACAGTGCTCTAAAGGAGAGCTTCTCATGATGGCTGTTTTGGTTGGTCACAAACCGAGGTAATGGTAATGGTCATAAACCTCGATAATCAGCTCCCTAAAGTTTGAAACACAAAGATCCTGTACAATCATGCAAGGATCTCAACTGTCACTGCCCTGAGGAACACCACAGAATGAGTCATGACTGTCACTGTTCTGAGGGGAACAACTCAGAATGGGAAAATGGATCTTTTGTTCAAAACCTCACTCACGAAACTCTGGGAGCACAACCATGGATATTCAGTCGCTGGAAGGCATACAGTAAAAACAGCAACAGTTCCATTAATTTCTGCACTAATTGTTAGTCTCAAGTGTGTCTTGGTTAACTTGGTTGTTTTTATATTCAAGTTACTGTATTTCCTCAGAGATATTAAGGTGACACACCTAGACCTGAGAATCTGAATGGCAGTTCAGTATTTGGAATAGCAGAGGCAATACCCCAGATGCTGTGCAGTGGGCCGTTTATATATTTTAAATGATTGTTCATATATATTAAAATGTTAACTACTGGGAAGCATAAGAATAACTCTTACTAACTGGAGGTCACAGTACCAATTGTATGCCATCAATGACTCACTGTACCATGACCTGCATTATGATACACATTGTAACAGGACATCACCATTACACTGATAAAAATGAAATATTAAAAAGACAATAACAATAATAAATCTGTTACGCTGGTGAACCACCCTCAATATGATATGAGGCACATTACTTCAAGAGCAGCCCTCCAGATGAATCAATACCCTGGGACAATATAGATATCACAGCAGATCGCATCAATGTATAGTACACAGCCACATCTAGTATGTTGGAGGTCAGCGGGAGTTTGCTCACACTTTAACCCTTTGCGGTCCATTTATTCAGCGCATGTCAGGCTGCGTCTAGTCTAATTTATTTTCACACGTGCCGTTTATTTTACACGCGCCGTTTAAAATATATTTTTTTCAGAATAAGAGGGTTAAAAGGCACTGCACAGCAAAAGGACACTCAGCACTGCATCTCCAGCCAAGCCCCACCCCTTGTTGGCTGTATTTTTCACATACCTCTTCATAGTCGTGCATACTGATCAATCCTCTCCTGATCACTCGTTTTATCACCAAACTCCTCAATAATGCGATCCGAGTCATTATTTTATTAAGCACTGCAGATGTCTGTGACATTCTTCGAGCGCTGGATGCAGAAGCAGCTCTCTCCTTTGTTTGTGTCCGTGTTATCTCTGTGGTGCAGGGGCTACGTGTATTCCTCAGATACGCCCTTGTTCTTGTTTTATTTTTTTTCAGCTTCATCCGCCTCTTGTCGGTCTCACCCGGCCATTAAAAGGTTTTCTCTGCTTTTTCTGGAGAAAAAACAACCAGAGACTGGTGCTTTAGGTCTTTTTGATAATGTCGGACTGGTTCGACATCAGATTGAAAAGGGAAAATCGAAAATCGTTCGATAAAGGATCGCAAAAGGTTAAGGAGGTCTATACCGCCTTACCTCCCCCATCTGCAGTGGAGTTGGGTTTAATTGGTCCCTGTGAGGCAGACAGGAAGGGCTGTTACTCACAGGCCTCTAAAAGGAGCGCCACTGTTCATTTCCACACAGGATCCACACTCAGGTACCCTGGTCCCCAGGGACTGGACAGGGCTATTTTTGGCTGTCTGAAGTCAAGGGAAGGAACTCTTTAAAATTGAAAAAGCCTGACCCTGCTTTTTATAGCTCTCCCAAAAAGGGCAGGGGCAGGCCGATGGATGGTTTGAATCAACTGCCAGCAAGTGGTAAAATAAGAAAGTGAAGATATTATCCAGAGACCTTAGTTTCACTTTAGAATTCTGGTTGCAAGTTTTGAAGTTATGGATGACCCTGCCTAGGTCAATCGTCAAACTGAATTAACATTGTAAAAAAATAATAAATAAATAAATAAATAATACCAATAATAATAAAGATGAATCGTGCGGCTATAGTATGGTTACGTACTTCCCATATTGCCCAACATTTATTTTTGCTTCTTGTCTTTGAATACTGAAGTGTTCTCAATGCTGCTCCCTGTACAATCTTCATACAGGGTGCAGAGTGAACCTCTGATACAAAGGCTTCCTGTTGTGAGACCTCTGAATCCAGTAAACTAGCAACAAATAACTACAATACATACAGGCGTCTGCCATTGTTAAATAAGATACCGTCTCCTATTACCTGGTTATAAATCACAAGAGAGGAAAACTGTACACAGGAACTACTATTAAACATAAAAACATTTCCAAACTTAGAGCTGTGCCTGAAGTTCTCTCCACGGGATGACAGGCACTGAACAAGATCTACTGGGACAAGTAGGCAAATGCCGTTTTAAAATGCCCTGGTCAGTGTATCCGTTCCAGAAATATAGACGTGCTTCTGTAATGATGAGGCGGGAGCCATGCCCCGCCCCTCCCCATACACTGACACAGTTTTTCCATTGCCTGTGGTTTGTTCTGCTCTATTGAGAGCATGAAGTAATGACAGCAAACCACAGCACACACAGAAAGGGAGAGAGACTCACACACACACACACACACACACATTAGACAGAAACAGAGTGACACAAACACTAGGAGTGTTTAAAACGCAAGTGTTTAAACTTTAAGATTAAAGAGTGCTGAAAACTTTAACGCAGTGGGATATTTTGTATCAGGAAAGTCCTCATGAGAAGCCCTTTAAGTTCCTTTATGATGCAATGCAGTAATGTGGGTGAGACTGGATGAGTACAACTTGTATGTGATCATCTCTCTCTCTCTCTCTCTCTCTCTCTCTCTCTCTCTCTCTCTCTCTCTCTCTCTCTCTCTCTCTCTCTCTCTCTCTCTCTCTCTCTCTCTCTCTCTCTCTCTCTCTCTCTCTCTCTCTCTCTCTCTCTCTCTCTCTCTCTCTCCTCAATGTGCTTTACATGAACAAAAACAAACAGCAATTCAAAGAAAATGCTGTGCAAGTTAAAACAAGAAAGGCCCTTTACTTCAAATTAATACCAGCTCTTATTTTCAAAGCACGCTCACTACTGTTACTGTTAGTTATTTCAGAGCACCCCTACAGACAAGCTGTAAGAAGAATCATTCAAACCTCATTTTCTGAACACCCTGCTGGATGGATTTGACATTTTGTTATGGGGGGAATGAACTAGGCACATGTAGAGTTTCATAAGAAACAGCTCCCCCAAAACCGACCCACAGGCTATGTATACATTCATCAACATTATCATTTGCATGATTTGCTATAATTTACTGTGATAGGGAAATTCTCTTGTAGTTTTGATAAAGTTTTCTGGAATGCTCCCCTTGGCTAAATTAATCCCACATTCCCTTCCTTCCTATGCAACTCGCCTCCCATACTGTACATCACCACCATGCCGCATGGCTCCGAAATGGTGATCATGACATTTATCAGCAGTATTGTAAGCTTTGAACTAAAAGTTCAAACTCCCAGACAAGGCTTGCATACAGCTAGCTCTGAATCGGCATGAATTCAGCGCGTGCCCTGGAACGCATCACAGGTCGCAACATTGGGCTGTGTGTGTAGAAGGGGGTAATGGCTGGTTGACGTATGTGACATTTCAGTTCGTAAAATAGATAGTGAGGAGGAGGAGAGGAGACAGTGGAGGAGGGGAGCAGAGAAAAAGGAATTTAAAATGTGTTTCGTTTTAAGGAGAGCCAAGACGGAAGAAAATGGTTTCTTGAAATGTGATTGTAAAGCTGATTAGAATACACATACATTCAGTATGTTGTTGTGACTCAAAAAAATCTACACTGACACCAGCTTAGACATGGGCTCAAAACACCATCAAGGAAGCACTGACTGCTGCCGGCCAAAATAACATCTACAGCAATGCAGAGAAACATCTGCTCTGAAGCCATAGCTGCTGGAGCCACTGAATGATGCTCTCCGTTGCTGTATCCAATATCAATCTGTTCTCTGCTGTTTTCACAATGAAGACTTTGTTAGTTTTGACAATCTTTGTCCAGACTATTTTATTGTTAAGAAAAACTAACCTTACAGTATACATAGAATAGTACAGAATAAGTTGTTGAATTAATATTTAAACAGGATAAGTGGTATTTAAGACCAAGACCATGCAAGCAAATAGGGTGTTAGTATCATGGTAAGGTATGTCACAAATTACTGGATCCGAGTGAGTTGACTGAGTAAGTGTGCTGTGATTAGACTCCCACAATGCTGTCGTGTTGGAGTGGAAACAGGTGGCTGGTGTTGAAGGTCTCTGTGATTTGGAACACTTTAGGTCTGTTCTGCATCACGCCATTGCAACACCTCAACACTGAAAAAGTTCTGCCGAAACGTTATTCAGTGATTTTAATTACAGATGATGCCTTTCCAGGAACCTTAAAAGCCCTTCTTCACTGACCGCTGTGACGAGGGTCACAATGGTGAAGTTACAGATCTTGCTGCTTTCGCATTGTTGTTGCCGAAATTCAAATTCAAGGTCTTCCTAAGAAAAGTTTTGTATTAAAAAAAAACACACACACACACACACAGCAGCTCAGTCTCCGCTGTGTAAGACCCTGTCCATTTCATTGTGTCCGTATCTCATTTAGTGCAACTACACAGTGCAAACATGGAGTGCTTTTGTAGTGAAAGCTCTGTATATTATTCAGAGAACAACTTGGGGTAGGCTGAGTAAATATTATTGCTGGACAATGCTAAACACTAAAATCCGGGCCACGTGCAGACCTGGCATTTACACAACAGAGCAGTACATTGTGTTGCATATTTACAGGTCAAAGGGTTGCATGTGATCATGGAAAGGCAGCGCACCACGACCTGCATCCAGGTTTGACAGTCACAGAGATGTCCAGCCGAAGAACGTCCCTTATCACACAGGATACGAAATAAGGGTGCAACGATTCGCTGTCTGTCGATGCAAACTGATAGGTTCTTTACTTGATGTATCATACTGTAATAGAGGAATGTATCACTTGTACTGTGTTACGAGATTAAAAAAATCACCCAACATAGCTTGCTGTATTTCACCAACTGGCTCTTGAATTAATTGTGCTTTATAGTGTGTATGAATATGTACTCCCCTAACTCATTAAATTAACACAATGCTCCATTATTTAATGATCTTATTATACCTCATACTAGTAGCCAATCCAGACTATCTGGAGTATTGGGACACTTGCTATCGTCACAGTAGTGTACGCTTACATCTCTAATAAGCAATTTTCTAAATATTTGTAAAAACAGATGCAAACATTTACAGTACATCAAGAAGCCATACTATATGGGAAAGACAATGCATTTCTGTCAGCAATCTTAACAGATCTTATCGCCACTAACAAAACGACAGATTAGCCCTCCGTGCGACAGACTATAAAGTTCACCTATAGGAAAAACCTCAAAAATGCAGTTTAGCAGCTAATCAGCAGTGATAAGGTTTGGTAGCTATTTACAGCTAGACTCTTCACAGCACGTATTTTAAAACATGACACGCACTTGGCAAATAACCCTCTCTGTGCAGGCCTTGCTTAGGGTTAGGGTTAGGGCAAGCCAAGCAAACAGAAGTTTCTTTCTCCTACTGTAGTATCAGATGTTTAAAATGAAAATACAGGTTTACAATACCAAGGGTTTGTTTCAAGACTAGACATTAGTAACATATATAGTGAAGGGAACTGCAAGGGGCATGAAACCATGTTGTTGGATAGAAGAACTATAAAGTTAAGCACAAAATCTTTTTGGCTGAGACCTTAACCACTATTTTATTTTTTTTTTTTAAGTAAACTATAGGAGGGTGTGTTTCGCTCATGCCTCTAGTTACCTGCTCCAGGACAGTTAACAGTTTAAACATTTAGAAACTGACCTAAATTGGGTTTAACAGTAAATCATCGGTGTTAGACTGTGGGCTGGTTTCACAGACCTTGATTAGCATGGACAACCTAATGTACTTTGGATAAGGACGTTGAACATGAAGGGTTCAACACGATGATGAAAGCTGGCGCTAAAGTATGTTGGAAACATACAGGATTTAACACAGCAGGGAATGGGCTGTGTCCTGACGTTTTGTCTGTATAAACGAGCCCCCCCCCCCCCACCCAAAGACTGGCCGTTATCCACGGGAGCCAATCCCACATTACAGTGGCTGCTAAGAACAGCTTTGAATCCACTGTAAGGAAGTACAGTTACTGAAAGAATGGGATGTACAGTTGCCATTACTGGAACAAATTCAGCACAAGCAAGCCTGATTCACTGGAGTTGACAACTTGGCTAAATGATAAGACGTAGTGCTGACGTCACTCAGGGTGGAACTGACCAGCCTTCCCCACCCTGCTCCCGAACCGTGCGTGGGCAGGAATTCCAGGGCACATTTTTGAAATGTTGTCAAACTTACAACACAGCTAATCATTCACGCTCCAGTACGAGGGCCATTTCAAGAAGGCAGTTTATTTACTAGCAGTTTTTTTTTTTTTAATCTGGTTCTTCTCCTGCATCAGGAATGAGAATTGTTTCTTTCCTACAGGACTGTTCTAATACTATGCTCATGCATTAGGAACAAACAAAGGTTTGCAATTGTGCGGTTAGTTTGGTGCATTTACATTATTATCAATAATCGAGGCCTCCTAGTAATAAACCGTGGTACAGTTTGCTGCCTGCACATTTACTAATCCAAATATCATTGTGTCAGTGACCAGGGTTAAACTACTTTCACAGCAGCAAATGAGGTTCAAACAGAAAACTAAAGTAAATTCTATATATAATATCCTAAATGGTACTTAACCAAAAGGTTTTTATGAGGTTCTTGCATTGCCTTTTCACATTTAAAAAGTGGATTTCGTTTTAGTATCCTGGTGCATTGTAAATCATTGTAGAAAATCAAAATAAAAGCTGAAATACATTACTTACTGCACTTTTACAGACAACTTATGCACTGGTTTTCTTTGCATGATATCCTTTTGTTATGTTATCCTATTTTTAAATTGTGTTATACGAACAATTAAAATGCAACACACACACACACATATATATACATATATATATAGACACACACTCTAAATACTACAATCGCTTTACAATCATTGAAAATGTCTGACAGTTTAAACTGTAAATCACAAGGTTTAAAAGTTGACTGGTTTCACAGACTCATAACAGAACCAATCCTGAGCTACTAAATGTTATTTTAAATACTAGAAGTTAGTCCAAGATTAATTCTAACTAGCAGCTGTGAAACCAAACATTACCTGATTACATGTAGCCTAGTACTAAACCATTCACCTTTTCACTGTATATTGAATTATCAACTTGCAGGATACCATAACTTTAAAACAGCAAACCAGCAAAGTACACTGATGAAGACACTCGCTGAAACATGGGCTTGCTTGACCTAGCATCTCATCGATTGTCGCAGTATCATAAGGGCAAGCCTGCATCCCCAGGGGTTTCAACTAAAACCGAGACAGCTCAGCATAGGGAACGTTCCAAACGTCAAATGACATTGAAAAAAGACTTCTAGTGGAAAACGTCTGCCACTGGATTACATTTATTTTATTATTTCTAAAAACAAATCCAGCGTGTTTTTTTGAACATGCAAGTTACAAAGGTATGTCTCAACTGGTCTTCCATGCACACACTTATTGCATCAAGTAAAATTGGTACCACATTACAGTAAGAAATTTTAAAAAAACACCACACACACAAAAAAACCCAGCAGCAAAATAACCCTCGTTCCCCATCAAATAACAGAAACACTGTTCTGTGCCGTGGAATGCAACACTTACTGTACTCAAGATATCACTGATGCACTGGCTTGCTATACAGGACACAGTTATAAATTCTGTTGAGGCATGTGCGGAAATTCAAACAGGAGCCTTTCAGCACTGAATACATTTTAAACACGACAGTAAATTGCCATGTATCAAATGGGTGTTGATTAACGAAACAGTACTGATGGCATTTATCATATACAAAGTGTTGCACTGTAACGCAGGGTGGATATATGACTCCTATTGCAAAGCAGGTTCACCCGTTACAGGTTTAACTATGAGCTGGATTAGCCCCAGTGTATAGGCAACAAGCTCAGGTGTGTATTAGACTCCTAGTAAAACCAGGAACGGATCAAACGTCTATGCAATGGGGGGAGTCTTCTCTTCCCTGTAACGTGCTGGGTAGTACTGCTTGATAAACAAACACACAAATTGACTGAAACGCTTCAGGATAGAAAGTAAAAGGCTCACCGGGGTGGAATCAGCCGCGAAAGACAGGCTTGCTAGCTCATCATCCGCACCCTCTAGCATCGGAAACTAATCCACTTGGCACCAACAAGCAACCCCATTCAGCTCAAGTACATGTAGCCCAAGACGACTTTTTGCAACTGAAGAATCTCAAAAGAAAAAGGTTCTGGAGCCCACAATGATACAGCAAAAAAGGCTTCCCTACCCTAATGCAGCAGCTCACTGAAAAAAGTTGCAAAGTGAGAAAGAGAGAGAGAGAGACACAAACTCAAGACTAAGGCAACGTCACCCGGTTGCCTAGCAACAGAGCCACCTTCTTCTGAATTTTCCATTACACCCGCTTGGGACCGCTGCTCCTGTGGTTTCTGTCTATCAGTTTAACTAGACAGGAGAAACCAAACAAAGCAAAACATAAAAGAAAAAGTGATAATGACAGGGAAGCCTGTTTCTCAACTTCTAGAACCAGATATACTTTAGAGAAATACTACATTTTTTTTTACCAGGATTTTGCTTCAATAACAAATAATTTTTATTTTAAATTTTTTAATTAAAAATTGCATTTACAAAAGTTACTTTAAAAGTTTTTTTCCTTCCTGTTCAGTTTGAACCTTCTAATGTTTTTATTACTTTCTTCAAAGTTAAACAGAAATTAGACCGACGTTGTAGTTAATTTGTTGTTTATAATCCCAGTGGTAGTTTTAGATTTATAGGAAACAAATCTGCTGCTCACAACTGCAGTATTTTTCTTTCTACATACAGTTCAGTAAAACTAAAACTTAAGAGGATTTCTTCCTTTTAACTTTCTGTGCACTCTACTACAAAAGAAATCCTTGTTGATACTCCAGTTTGTGTACATCCCTCCCCCCTCAAACGGTATCTTTCAGTGCAACACAGTTCCTTAAAACATGCATGCTGCAGCTGCTAATTTACAGCAGTAGGTGGTTATACATTATGCACGGTATTCATTACTGTTACACCACATTACTTAAAGGGGATTATCTTTTATCACCCACATGCAGCTGTCATCATTACTACGGCCAGCTTAACAAGCAAACCATGGGCGAGTTTAAACTGGGACTTTTTGTTCACACAAACTGAAAATGCGAGGATAGCAATTCAGAGAAGATGACAGAGATCTGAATGAGACAAGAGAGAAAGAGAAGCGGTGAAGAGAAACAGAGAGAGCACACCACTACATTCAAACCTCAACATCCCCTGCCTGACTGCCATGCCTGGACTCTCCTGGGCTTCTTAGACAGAGATTCTGCTAGTGCATCCATTACATAATGAGGGTTGTACTAAACTAAGAGGCTAGTGAACAAGTCCTTCACACCATGTTAGTATCTCATTCCTTTCAGAGTTGCGGAAGTGCTGCACTACAGCAAAAGTTAGCAGATCAACAGTGACCACTTCTAGTTCCAGTTTCTGCTTCTCATCTACAGTGTAGAGCTCCCTCTTTTTCATGTCCTAGTCAGAAACCATTTGTGTTCCATCTCGTAACGAGACTGTAATGGCATCATGGGGTGAATGGGAGTCGAGTCGTTACCTGTTCCATGGTGTAAAGGGCTGTCTTATGAGGAGAGCAGTGAACTGTGCAGTTTCCCTTGTTTATATGTTGTCAGCTACTGTATAGCAAACAAACCAAGCGAGTGCAGCCAGGCAAAGATTATCAGCGATGTGTAAATCCCCCAGACTCTCTCTCTGAGTGCTTTCACTGAAAGCACGCTGACAGCACAGCCACTGGTGGAAAAGCACCCTACAGCAGACACAGGTCAGTAAACGCACACGTCGAGCTCCCCCTCCAATGATCACGTTGATGCCTGGGACACACTGCAGAGCAACAACAGACTAAGAAATGTCAGTGAACTGCTTCATCACAAACTAGTGACCGATTGTCCACGCTCTGTCCAGTACAAGAAGAGGACATTGCATGGGACTGTTGTTATTTTTACATTGATTTATGTTTCTATTCAATAATTCATTCATTCAGCAAAATCAGACACGTGGTTCCCAAGATAAAGCTTTTAATAGTTCAATTCTCTGCTGTTACAAAGATCATGTCCTGTATGTGATTGTACACTACTGTATACACAGGATGGGATTACCTTGCAAAATGTCTGCCCCAAACCGATTTCCTACAAATTCCATGATTCAAATCACTCATTATAATGCAAGAAGTTTCCTAAACATGGCAGAGGTAATAACTGATGCACTGAACACTACTATTCAAAATCAAGAAGCAAAAACAGTGTGTGGACTCAAAATCTTCACATACAACTGAAGACATGCATGTAGTATTCATATAATATTTACTTGAGTTGTGAGTCTTCAAATAGGGCAACAGATTAAATCTATCTATCAGGCCCATATCTATTAAATACACAACAGTGATTAATTTAGAGATATTAAAAGAAACTTCAATTAATCACAAACGTTTCAACTACAGCTGAAAAGTACTTGTGTCACTGGATTGAATTTTCTCTTAGTACAGCACCCACTCAATATATCGCGGGAGTTGGGCTCCAACATAAATCCGCTACATATCGAGGGCCGCGACATAGCTGCTTTTTCACATTTTTCGTATAAAAAGCAGCGCACCTTTTTAATTCGTACAGCGGAGGATAATTGCTTCTCATCAACTTCAGCCTCCAACTCATTTCATGAGTCTTCCTCTCCTTTCTCAAATGCACAAACGTGCTTCGTTAAAAGAACCCATTCCTGACATAGGAGGCTTGTTGCTAGGGAGCTGACATCACGTGATATATCGGAATCTGCAGTATAGTGAGGGGCAATATAACGAGAGGTGGGCGTAGTTCTATTTGTTTAAGAGAGGTTTGCATAATAAAAGCCATGGATATCACTGATGAGTTAAAAATCGATGAATCTCTACATGGTAATGAAACTCTTTACTAATCATGGACTGGACGATCTCAATCAATACTACAACAGCGCATTAGCAAGCCTAGAAGCTCTCACAGTCAATACCTTGAGACTAGTTTTGTCTTTCGGCGTCTTGTGTTCTGGATACCAATATTAACACTTCTCAGAAAAAGGGGGGGTCTGAAAGTTGCCTTGTATTTCACTGGCCTTCACAGAACCATGAATGGAAAATCTCCTGATGAGCTTCACCGCAGCTTTCAAAGGCTATTCTGTACAAGTCAAACACGTTAAGTTCCAGCCATGCGTCAGTCAGTCTCATGTCAGTGCGAGTCACTGGGAGACAGCTGACAGAACAGAATTCACATGGTCTGGAACTTGGCTTTTGTTTTAAATATTCAGCTTTTAATTTGGCATCATGTTGATTAAAAGTTATATTAAATGGAAACAGACTTAAGACTGAGGGTCAAAGACACTTTTTTTTTGTTTTGTTTTTACACAGAGAGTGGTGATGGTATGGAATGGGCTGCCTTTAAAGATCCGACTTACAAAGTTTTGGGATCGGCTACTAGGAACAGGAAGATGGTCCACATGACCTTCCGTCATTCTTAAATATTCTCATGTTCTGTGTTCTATTTATTGGTGGTTCAAACTTGGTGAGCGTTTCTTTGTGCAAAGCAGTCTTGGAATTCAAGCCTTTTTACCAATGTTGATCTTTGGAAACCTGAATCCATTCACTACTAGACCCGAGATTACAATTACTGTTTTATTGTGGTAATTTACCAGCTTTCCCAAGCTTACGCTATGTAAATCCCCATAGCTTGCCATATTTTTAATATGCTTTACAATGCTTCCCTATGCTTTACCACACCTCTCTGTGCTTTACAATGCTTCCCTATGCTTTACCAGACCTCTGTGCTTTACCATGCCTCTCTGTGCATTACAATGCTTCCCTATGCTTTACCACGCCTCTCTGTGCATTACAATGCTTCCCTATGCTTTACCATACTTCTCTGTGCTTTACAATGCGTCCCTATGCTTTACCATACTTCTCTGTGCTTTACAATGCGTCCCTATGCTTTACCATACTTCTCCGTGCTTTACAATGCTTCCCTAAGCTTTACCAGACCTCTCTGTGCTTTACAATGCTTCCCTAAGCTTTACCAGACCTCTCTGTGCTTTGCAATGACTCTCTGTACTTCACAATGTTTTTGATGTACATTATTACACTTTGCTATGTATTTAACTAGGGTAAACTTCTAAAACACATTGAGAATATTGTGGAGAAATATGAAGCTTCTGGATTTCCAGTTTTTGTTGCAACAGACTGCATAGAGAATTAATCTATTAGCCTATTTTACCAGCATACAAATACTTACTCATTTCAGTGTTGCAACACCTTCGTCAAAAATTAGAAAAAAGTTTCATCATCATTTCCATACCACCAAAACAGGGGAGTTAAAAGCGCAAAACTACTTAGACTAGAGCAAGCCAAAACACATATGAAAGGTTTAACACTATACAAACAGACAGGCAATTTTATAAGCAGGATACATGATTGTACTTTATTCACTTTGTTTGTTTATACTGTAGCATGGGCTCAGTTTCTCATATTAATTTTGCACATTTTTATGAAATACAATTGTTGTGCTTGACTTATCAAAAAAACACAAGAGGTACACTGCTTCAGTTTAATGAGTGGTCCTTGTAAAACAGCTAATTATGACACACACAGAACTCATGAACAGCATGGCCCTTCTTGCAACAAATTCCAAAGTGTCATCAAATTTGAAGAACCAATTCCCAAGACACAGCCTTCATCGCCCCACCAAATCCAGAATTC
Organism: Polyodon spathula; assembly: GCF_017654505.1. Classification (NCBI taxonomy): domain Eukaryota; kingdom Metazoa; phylum Chordata; class Actinopteri; order Acipenseriformes; family Polyodontidae; genus Polyodon; species Polyodon spathula. The sequence continues at coordinate 2,167,370 of NC_054568.1, read as the reverse complement.
AGGAAAATGAAAAATGCAATGGGAAGGACATTAGGAAACGATTGATTTAATTCACTGGGGCTTCCTGAGGGATGCAGACAGTCACATCCTCACACACACACAGAGGAGAATGACCTTCCAGTACAGCAATTATATCCACACACACACACAGAGGAGAATGAGAGAGTCTGGCCTCCCAGTACAGCAATGACGCAGCTCACTGCGGACTGATTCACAGGGAGTGCGTGCTGCGCTCCTCACAATGGTATTGTTTCAGGACAATACAGAAAGCAGTTTTGCTCAAATCCCAGCCTTAGACGTGCATTTCATTTCCTAAAATTTACAAATCTATAGAAACTTTTTTTTTTTTGAGCTTATCTTTAATAAAACGCTCCTATGGCAAAAATCGCTAAACAGGATCGTTAGCATCTTGTACCTTCTGGTTTGTCTATCCTGCATGCTCCCTTTCCACCTACTGTAGACAATGCCGAATTCACACAGCAAAGCCAACGCGTTCCCTGTGTGTCGCGAGAGCAACATTTCTAACAGCTACAGCATTTACCACTGTGCAAGAACTTCATTCCTGGTGAAGCACAAGCACAGAGTCTCTGCAAAGGCATCCAGAGAAACAAAAAACACACTGATCAGGTGACTACGCAAGAGGTCTTTCACAGAAAGGAGAGCAAGAGGTAGCACCCGGTACTCCAGGATTAGTGTGAATGAGGTCGGTGAAACCAGCTAAACTATTAGCGCATTTTGTAGCTCTAGTTCAGGGCTAGCCCTAACCATAACCAACCTAACATTTAGTTAGTGTAAGATTAGTGCTAAGTGGGGTCTGTGAAACAATAGGAATACAAGCACATATTCGTTAAAGCTGCATGGTTGCTGGGCTACTGCAGGGCAAATTGCAGTCAAGATTCTTTGAAGGAGTTTAATTTACACACCAGTAAGTGGAATTTCTCAGGGGGCACTCGGGGTCTAAGAAGAAGGCTGAGGCACATCAGGGAGGGAGGGGGAGGAGAGTGCGAAGCTGCGCTGGGAACACAAAGCTCTTCACCCCTTAGGTCAGACAGGTAGTTAGCAAGCCAGAGAGGACCTGCAATAACATGTCTCTTCTTATCCACTGCTGTGATGTATTGAGGGTATCAGCTGGTGTGATACAATCCTCTCCTGGTCCATCCTGCTATGATATGAGCCTCTCCTGGTCCATCCTGCTATGATATGAGCCTCTCCTGGTCCATGCTGCTATGATATGAGCCTCTCCTGGTCCATGCTGCTATGATATGAGCCTCTCCTGGTCCATGCTGCTATGATATGAGCCTCTCCTGGTCCATGCTGCTATGATATGAGCCTCTCCTGGTCCATGCTGCTATGATATGAGCCTCTCCTGGTCCATGCTGCTATGATATGAGCCTCTCCTGGTCCATGCTGCTATGATATGAGCCTCTCCTGGTCCATGCTGCTATGATATGAGCCTCTCCTGGTCCATGCTGCTATGATATGAGCCTCTCCTGGTCCATGCTGCTATGATATGAGCCTCTCCTGGTCCATGCTGCTATGATATGAGCCTCTCCTGGTCCATGCTGCTATGATATGAGCCTCTCCTGGTCCATGCTGCTATGATATGAGCCTCTCCTGGTCCATGCTGCTATGATATGAGCCTCTCCTGGTCCATGCTGCTATGATATGAGCCTCTCCTGGTCCATGCTGCTATGATATGAGCCTCTCCTGGTCCATGCTGCTATGATATGAGCCTCTCCTGGTCCATCCTGCTATGATATGAGCCTCTCCTGGTCCATGCTGCTATGATATGAGCCTCTCCTGGTCCATGCTGCTATGATATGAGCCTCTCCTGGTCCATGCTGCTATGATATGAGCCTCTCCTGGTCCATCCTGCTATGATATGAGCCTCTCCTGGTCCATGCTGCTATGATATGAGCCTCTCCTGGTCCATGCTGCTATGATATGAGCCTCTCCTGGTCCATGCTGCTATGATATGAGCCTCTCCTGGTCCATGCTGCTATGATATGATCCTCTCCCCTTGTCCACACCCTTGCTGTGATCAGCAGAGGCAAGGGAAACTTCAGTCACCGTCTTCAATTCTCACTTGTTTTTTTTTGCCCTAGCACTCTTTAAGACAGTACTGGCTCTCCATGCACACACCCTATCAGCAGTGTAATTCACTTTTGCAGCTTTTTCCTCAACTAGTAACTTTCTAAAGTATTTTTAGTACAGGAGGAAAGGCATGAGAAGCACTGTTCTCAGCAGCGAATATCACAAAAAACACACCCATTTCATAATCTCTTTTACAAAACATGATGCCATATGACTGATCAATGTGGAGAACTGGGCTTCCTTTGCTGAATAACATTCCACTGCACAGCAGTCTGTGAAGCACGTCAGCCCAGGGGGCACGCAGGATGGGGACAACAAAGCCCTGTGTGATGCAGCTTCCTCTGAGTGAGCCACACAGCCCTCTTCAGTTTACATGCAGGATTAGAGACTCCCACTTGCCAAACTAACATCAATCAAGTATACTATTGCAATGAATCAGAGGATAGGAGTTTGACCCAATTAAATATGTTGTTTATTCCCTTATAGCTGCATGAACAATTCCTAACGGTCAACCTGCAGAAGCAGGCGAGACTTTTTCCAGTGTGATCAGCTCAGAGCAGATTTAGCAGGAATGTGATTGTTGAAACTCCTGGCACCTGTTGATTTCAAAAATATACCTAAAGAAGGGGCAGTCTGAAAATCAGAAACCAAATTCCCTAATACTGGACCGGTAATAATCGATGCACTGACACAGATACAACTGAACAGAAGCTGTGCGTTTAATTTAGTGCTGCCTGGGACAAATATTCAAACAAACACCACTTGAAATGTGACCATGTTCATATACATTTATATTCAGCTGTATCAGAAAGATGCCGGGCCTGCTGTAACTGCTTCTGTGAGCAGGTCAGTCTCTTCTTAAGTAAGGTAGTTTCATTCACGGTGCACTGAAGACATGCAGTGAGTTGGTGTGATTACTTTGTTGCTGCTTTCTGTCAGCACAAGGCTCTCCCTGTTAATATGAACTGCAGTTCTCTATGAACACTAATGCTGTATCCTCTTACACACTTACAGATTTATTCAACAGGAAAGCCAGGTAAATAGAAAGCAGTTATATAGGACACACGTTCAGTAGTGCAGAAAGTCAAAACTCTGATTAAAAAAAAAAATAATAATAAGTGTTTTATTTCCATTCATTCTGTGAAAAACATTGTGTGCAAGCCAAAACAATACATTACCTTAACATCTTATCCCCAACGTTCTGCAGGCACCTTCAGACATGCGGACGCTTGCACAACGTCTTATATATGAAAATAAATATGCATTCTCACAGAAAGACATGCATGCCAAAGTATAAGCTCCAGTAATACGATATATTAAGATACTTCATGATTAAACACAATATTAAAAGCAGAACAAATAGCGTATTCAAAATTGATAACTCTCTAGTTATTATACAACAAATGTTCCTAAATATTGCAGTGCTTACCAGTAAAACAGTACGTGCTGAACTGTTGAATATTCTGTTTTCACCAGCAGCGAATTATCAAACTAAATAAAAACAAATAAATGTAAAAAACTCTGGACACAAAGCTTGTTTAATGGTGTTGGGACAAACCAAGGGCTGTGTTCGAATATTCCTTCGAAATCGAAACAGTATTCAAATCTTCTTAGATGTTCAATTAGCAGTGTGTGTTTGAATGTTCAAATAAAATAAACAGTAAAATAAAAATATTGTACAACATCAACCAGATCTTAGACAAACAATCCAACAAACACTGCTTGAAATTCGCAAGAAGAGCTGCACCCCCAAACAGCTATCAAGGGAAGAAAAAACAAACAAAAAAGAAAATCACAGGGTTTAAAAATTAACTTTTCAGTTGAAGTGTGCAGCCAGAAGTCAATAAACCATTTCACTTGTCTATTTAGCTGTGCCAGGCAAAGACTGCCACACAGAGCACATCAACACAATGTGTCAATGTAATCAACTACCTAAGGTATAGCCCTGGGCAGAGATAATGTCCCGAGTACAGAAACAGACAGGACATACCTGATCCATTCATTGCAAGTGAAGTTACTGCTTTAGTGTATTGCAGGACTTTCATGATAGTTTGCAACCAGTGAGTCATGAAGTATTTCTGCTGCAACCTGCCAGTAACAACATTACTACTACATGCACAGCTGTCACTACAACACTACTACTGTCAGTATCGACAAAGTGAATCAGGAGAACCCACATGCACAGCACAGGGCACCAATGGCAAAATGCAAGTGGATCCCCACATTAAATATTTCTACCTTAAAACATGTATCATTGCTCCTTTGAGGAATATTTTTAACTATATATGGATTTTTCATAGCTGTACAAAGCAAGGCCAAACCCACACTGCCAAAGTGATATATCACAGGTTCCATAAAGAGATGGAGGCTTTTTTTTATGCCTCAAAAGTATAGAAAATGGCTATTATTCCCCACAAACTTTGCTTTTGTGACCAGGACAGGTAAATTTCAAAATATCACTATTTCCAATGAGAAAACGGGCGCTTTTGTGTCTTTTCGTTCACATAAAGTCAGAAAAAAAACTAGTAATACAAAAATGACTACAAAAGATTTAGAAGTGCGTAGTTTTTCGCGATTTACGATTATACTGTAAATTTACACTGTAATCGTAAATCTCGAAAAAACTACTCTCTTCTAAATATTTTGTAGTCATTTTTGTATTACTTTAGTATAAATACATGTTAATTTGGATTCATATGTTGTTTTTTTCTGACTATGTGAACGAAAAGACACAAAAGCGCCCGTTTTCTCATTGGAAATAGTGATATTTTGAAATGTACCTGTCCTGGTCACAAAAGCAAAGTTTGTGGGGAATAATAGCCATTTTCTATACTTTTGAGGCATATGCAATTAGGAAATAACCCTTACTACCCAGGAACAATATATATATATATATATATATATATATATATATATATATATATATAGTTACACGGTGTAATTAGCAGGGACCCAGTGAAGGGTCAGATTCTTTAAGCTAGGTGTAAGTGTGCGTAACTTACCCCCATGGTGTCGTCGGGGCTCCCCAGTGTATTCTGCGGAATCAGGCTGTTCGGTTCAATGTCGTTCGCGGTGAAGTCGTCCTCCGACTCTTCAAAAGAGGAAGCCGAGGACAGCCCGGCGGAGGACGAGCTAGAACACTTGCGGAGAAGCAAGGAGGGGGACGGGGACCCCCCGCACCCACTGTCCGAGCAAGGCGACTCCACGTCCGGGTGCGAGTCCGACACGTCCCCGCCTCGCCCGAACCCTTCTTCCCTGCAAGGGCTCGGCTCCCGGGTCACAATGAGCCGAGGGATCGTCCTGGGGAAGCTCAGGCGTTCAGGGACTTTACAGATTTTATCTGGAACCCCAAACTGGAAATCGGGGTCTGCGTTTGGGGGCCCTCCATTTCCAAGGCATCTTAAAATGTCATCACTGCTGGAGTTCACTGGGCACCCCTGGCTTTCCATACTGCCGTCTGCCGCATTTTTAGACACGCTTGAACACGTCCTGCTCATTTGTTCCTGGCTGGAGTTAAAAGTTTCGAGCACAGGCGAAATGATAGACCTGCTGCTCTCTACACATTCACCATCCAGTCTCAAACTCCGCAGGAGTTTATTTGTTACTGTCGGCTCCTCCGAATTCGGGTCCGCGTCTCCCCCGGGTTCTAAAAAGTTTACTTTATTTTCCATGATTTGCTCCGAAACGCTGCGATCATGGTCCCCGCGTTCCGACACGGCGCGGCAGCCTCTCCCCGACTCTGCAGCGCTAGCTCCGGTTGTATCGGTTGTGGTAGTCGCCGTCTTAATATTCCTGCTTAAAGCAGTTCTAATAACTGGACCCGAGTCCGCCGGCGAGCCCCCCGCGGGGCTGGTCAATGAATCCCGGCAGGTGAAGACCCCCGGCTGCCCCCCGATGCCGCTCCCGCCGCTCGCACTCTGGGAACCCGCAGTGCCCTCCCCGGCGACCCCGCTGCTGTCCTCTCGCCGCGGGTCCGCATCGCCGGACAAATCCGCCTTGCTCGGCTTTCTCCCGATCTCGTCTGGTGTGCAGGGTTTAATACCATCCGAGGTCGTGTCCGCCACCCGCGGCAGCGCCTTATTTTTAATTATATCCCGGTCGAACCGGTCATCCCTCCGGTCCTCGCCTGCCGTAGTCTCCCTGGTCGCAGCCTTCTCTGAGGATTTCGCTTTCGCCTTCTTCTTCGCCGCCGCCGCCACTGTTGAGTAGGATGAGGATTGGCCCATCCTGCAAGCCGTAGCGGCCCCTCCTATTCAGGTGGCCAGGTCGACCCCCCCCCCCCCAACCGATCAATGAAGTGACGTCACTATGATAGCAACGGGGATTCCTCCGAAGCTGCGCCTTCCGATTGGTTCGCTCGCCTTTCGTCCCAGCCCTTCCCAGAGAAACACCGTCTCTTTATAAAACTGCGACCCCTTGTGGCTCTTCGATTCCCACACAGCGCCGCCGTTCATTGCTCGGTCACAGTTGCCATGTAGCGAGGTCAAGATTACATAACGTAACAATTGCCGATCCTGCCAAAGCAAAAATAAAGCACGTTAATTTATATAAGGCATTGCATAATAATCGTAAAATATGCACATCATACACATTTATGTTTTAATGTATTTATTGGTAGATTAAACCAAACGTGACTGTGTAATAAAGGTATACTTTACACATAGATAAAAAGGGTTTTAAACCTGTTTTGCGAGTATACAAACAGCAGTGTTTCTTTTTACATACTCTCTCCATCCCTCCCTCTTCTCTCCTAAAAGGTAGCGGGCATCGACAATGTTGCTTTATTACAATAACACACCTTCTGAGGTTTTCGTTGCTTGGTTGTTGAAAATATCCACTATTTTTTAATTGAATGTTCTGAATGCAATATAAATGTAGTGTCTCATACAATAACAAAAAACATTCAAACAGGAGAACCCTTCTTTCATTGTGGATGATGAAATCATACAGGTAACAGCAGGGTGATGACATCACACAGGTAACAGTAAGGTGACAGGAGGTTAGTTCTCAGAAGAGAGACGGCGTGGCCAGTGAGCTACCTTTGGAGGATTTAGACAAACTGGGCAGCAAACAAGGTCTGCACTCCAATGCAGGATACAGAGTTCATCGAACCACATGGAAGAATGTTACCTGAAAGACTCATTCCTGACTGAACATCTATTGATCGCCATTCAGTGGTTTGTCCACAAGGGGGCAAAGTGTAGCCCAACAAATCTGACTTCATCTCTGACCTGAATCGTTTTTGTGATAACTTTTTTTTTCTTTTTTCTTTTTTTTTTTGAGTGGTTCTATTTTTAACTGTTGTCTGGATACAAATATAAGTCTCTTTAAGAAACATCTTTCGGCTACCCAAAGTAGATGATGCTGGCTCTTGCTTCTATAAAAACAGCACCGACCAGCCCTCCTGCTGCTGCTCTGTCTGTGTGTGATCTAACAGCACTGACCAGCCCTGCTGCTGCTGCTCTGACAGTGTGTCATCTAACAGCACTGACCAGCCCTGCTGCTGCTCTGTCAGTGTGTGATCTAACAGCACTGACCAGCCCTCCTGCTGCTGCTCTGTATGTGTGTGATCTAACAGCACTGACCAGCCCTCCTGCTGCTGCTCTGTATGTGTGTGATCTAACAGCGCTGACCAGCCCTCCTGCTGCTGCTCTGTATGTGTGTGATCTAACAGCACTGACCAGCCCTGCTGCTGCTCTGTCAGTGTGTGATCTAACAGCACTGACCAGCCCTCCTGCTGCTGCTCTGTATGTGTGTGATCTAACAGCACTGACCAGCCCTCCTGCTGCTGCTCTGTATGTGTGTGATCTAACAGCGCTGACCAGCCCTCCTGCTGCTGCTCTGTCTGTGTGTGATCTAACAGCACTGACCAGCCCTCCTGCTGCTGCTCTGTCAGTGTGTCATCTAACAGCACTGACCAGCCCTGCTGCTGCTCTGTCAGTGTGTGATCTAACAGCACTGACCAGCCCTCCTGCTGCTGCTCTGTATGTGTGTGATCTAACAGCGCTGACCAGCCCTCCTGCTGCTGCTCTGTATGTGTGTGATCTAACAGCGCTGACCAGCCCTCCTGCTGCTGCTCTGTATGTGTGTGATCTAACAGCGCTGACCAGCCCTCCTGCTGCTGCTCTGTATGTGTGTGATCTAACAGCGCTGACCAGCCCTCCTGCTGCTGCTCTGTATGTGTGTGATCTAACAGCGCTGACCAGCCCTCCTGCTGCTGCTCTGTATGTGTGTGATCTAACAGCGCTGACCAGCCTTCCTGCTGCTGCTCTGTATGTGTGTGATCTAACAGCGCTGACCAGCCCTCCTGCTGCTGCTCTGTATGTGTGTGATCTAACAGCGCTGACCAGCCCTCCTGCTGCTGCTCTGTATGTGTGTGATCTAACAGCACTGACCAGCCCTCCTGCTGCTCTGTCAGTGTGATCTAACAGCACTGACCAGCCCTGCTGCTGCTGCTGTTCTGTCAGTGTGTGATCTAACAGCACTGGTCACACCCGACACACCTACATTTTCCAGACATCAACGCCCATTCTGTCTTTTCTACAGGAATTGCCTAATTGTAACAACAACACGTGCAAATAGTGGGTTTAGAGTGTATTTATTTCTGTAATGACAGTCCTATCCGTGATGCAAATCCAGCCTCTCTTCTGTTTACTCTGTGGGTCTAGACTTTGTAAACTGTCAGTTCACGAGCAATACGAGTGACTCCTAAGTGACTCGTCAGCCTGCGAAATCGGTGACTCATCTCATTCTGCGAGCATGGAACTATCAATTGCGTGTGTTTTTGGGCTGTTAATACAGTATACATTTAAAGAGTGCACACAATTACATTTACTGATCTGTTTGTTTACAGTTTCCTTACCCTTTCATGTTTGTTGGACGCCAAATTGCTTGGATGTTGTGTTATAGTTTTAAGATGAACGATATTGTGCTTTCAGTATTACAGTCGCTTGCATCAAATTTGTTTCCTTCATTTTTTACTGTCCTTTTTAACTCCTCGTCAGCCGCAATTCCTCGTTTGTAACATCTAAAATTGTGACTGAGTAAAATTATTTAATAAAATAAAATAAAGATAGCCCTTATATGTTACCAGGTCCCCACCAAACTTAGTCACCATGGCAAACACCTCAAAAATATACCATGTGAAGAAGGGTTCTATTTAACCTTTAAACTTCAATACAACACGCTTTAACGTTTAAGCATAGCTGGAACTTTTATCAAGGCAAATGCTCCAATAAAACGCAGTTACTGTGTTAAATAACTACACCATGTCTCCAAGTGGCTGTACTGCAGTTTGCTTTCACCATGGCTGGAGGGGTTGCTGCACACAGTGAGGGACTCAGTACCGCAGTGATGGATTTGAAGTTCATCATTTTCCTGCTATGGTGCACAGTAACAAGGAAAGGGGTTTTCATGTTCATTTCAAGGTGCAGTGTATTAATTGAGCTCGTCTGAAAGCAAGGGTTTGATGCTTGCTTTGCTGTTTAAAACACTTCATACAAGCACACACCGATTCTCACAACCACACAGGCACACGCACAACAAGACACACCCAAATCCACTGACACATATACTGAAACTCACAAACTGACATACATACGCATGCACAAACACAGACACACATTCACCCACGAATAACTCAAATATTGACTTCCTTTCAAAGGAAGGTTAGTTCTGCAAAATCAACATGAAAACACACTGACATTTAAATGCTTCCCTTTTAAAATAACTTCAGTTTAAGAATGAAAGAAGCTGTACTTGGATCACATTGCCATGCTAGCGTATTGCTCTGGAGAACCCTTCTAGATCAAACACTGCTGTTAGGGCTGTCTGACATGGACAGAGAATCTGCAAGACTGCTTCAACTGATTTGAGACCGACTGGGACAGTGAACACATTCATGAAAGATATCTACCCGTGTGCTTCCTTCTCCCTTCCTGGTAATTTAGGGTTATAATTCCCTGCTGGTGATGAACCTCCTTCGAGGGGAACACAGTGGAAATGCGCAAATGTATGTCCAGCACACTGTCTATCTGGAGAAGCAAACTGAAACTTAGTATTAACATTATTTAGCAGATATTGAGACTCTAGAGACAGATGTGAGTGTTTGTCTGTCCGTACATCTGTCTGTAACACTTCTGATAATGTACACGTGTAGAATCGCTTTTGTCATTACCAATTCTTATTCTATACATAATGATACATGCCTTTGCACCAACAGCTCTGATTTACAGCCATGGCAGGTGATGGATGTTACCGATAAACCCTTGTGCTGCTTATCTGTACCTAGTACACTACATCTGCAGCTCCTTACAAGCTAGGTCCTTGTTGCTTTAAAATGAAGTACTAATTTGTGTTCATTGTAGTTGAAACATTTATCATTGAACTCAATGTTTGTAGTTGAATACTCAAAGATTCTAAAGGTGTCACATTACATATGTGTTTAATAGCTATGGATGATATTATGATAAGCCAGCTATCACCCTGCGATCAATATAGCCTATTTTTTAAAATGACAAAACTCAAAATGACAAAACTCAACTCGCAGTGCGGTCCAGTTTATCACAGAGATGAGACATCTTTTCCGAGTTTGTTCCTTGTCGATACAGGCGTCGAGACGCTGGCAGTACTGTGACCTGATTCCCGTCAAGCGTTTAAAAGGTCAAAATCTTACACATAGTTCAAAGTTTTTGAACTTCACAATAACAACTCAGAACGTTGTAAAGGAGCCTTTGTAGTGGCGGGGCAATTCAGGTGAAAGGAAGTGCAACACAGTCTGAAAGCAAGGCCTGCAAACTTAAACTTAGTTTAGTACCAGATCTCATGTTTTAAAATGGAAATATATGTTTGCTAAAATGTTTCTTTCAAAACTGTAATTTTGAAAACTACATAGAAAGCGCATGGTGTAAGATGCATGGCGTGTTTCTGTTAGCTGCAAGGAGCACAAACCAAAGCTTTATAGTCCATTTTCATTGGCGTGAGCAATGGTAAAAATTATCTAGAACAAGTATGCATAGACAGCCACCTCCCCACGTCCCCGTCACAGGGGATAAAAGAGGTAAAGAATCAATTTAGAAACTTGTTTCACATTCATTTAAGGGATCCAGCACGCAATTAAAATGCCATTTTAAATTCTGAAACACACGCAGGGGTCTCTTTTAATAACGTGTGTTCGGTGGCTACCACTAACCAAGCTGAAAGCGTCACACAAAGAGTACAAGAGAAAGTACCCTCTCAGCTTGATTAGAGGGACCCAACACTGAAACGCATTAGAGGGTATTAAATCTACATAAACAGACAGAAACCTGATAATCTGTTTTTATAGAACCTGTTGTGGTTTAAACATTTATAATCGCTGACATTCTGAAAGCGACACTCTCAGAGAAATTATAAGTGTAACTACTACTACTACATTCCGATGGTGACAGGATATAATGGCATACAATGACTCGTTATCTCTGTACTAATCAAACTCATGTTTTCCCCTAGGGCTGGTTCATTAGCCCACTTATTAACATTACTATATAAAATAACAAAACAACAAGGTCCTCCGAAAATCACGGGTAGCGATTTACAGGTGGCGGTATTAATATCCACCGTGATTTAGATCAATAAAATACAGGCAGCTATTTCCACTACATGATTTGCGCTGTAGAAAAACGGTGTGCCTTTCACTAGGTTTCATTTCAAGACAATATGCACAGGATACAGGCGAATCGTATTGTGTGTGCGAGCGAGCAGCGAGTGCGCTGCGCAGAGATTACAAGGAGACAAGTAAAACCACAGCTGTGAAGACATAACACTGCAGAGTCAGGCAGCCATGTTTCTAAAAAAAAAAAAAAAAAAAAAAAAAAAACCACAACAACTAAGTCAACCAACCAAGAATTTTTTTTCTATGGGGAAATTTTAAAAAGACATCTATTAGTATACAGTGCAACGAAAGCAAATATTTTCCTGAGTATTTTATATCAGAACACTGAAAGAGTTACCACCATGCTTTCGCAGACAGCAACAGTAGAAAGTGAATTTCCCCACTGCTAAATTCAAATATTCCGACAGTAAAGTTTCTTTTCCGTGGTTATACTGTGCATTTGCCACAGTTTTTAAAATACGTTTTACCATACCTCTCTGTGCTTTAAATACCCTTGCCTATGCTTTACCAGACCTCTCTGTGCTTCACAATGCTTGCCTATGCTTTACCATACCTCTCTGTGCTTGACAATGCTTGCCTATGCTTTACCATACCTCTCTGTGCTTGACAATGCTTGCCTATGCTTTACCATACCTCTCTGTGCTTCACAATGCTTGCTTATGCTTTATTACACTTTGCTGTGCTTTTGCCGAATCATTTGACAGGGTCCGGACCCAAGTGGTTAGTCTATTGCTGTTTTTTTTAGTTTCTAAATACAGTACTAGGGTGTCAAACATGCTGCTTTCCTTTCCATAGTGGGCAGGTGGCGAGGGAGGAAGGGTCGGGACTTTTTATAGTTTCTACAACAGAACATGGGTGGAGGAAATTAGCAGGGTAACACCGGAACCCTGATCATTTCACCACAGGGCATGCTTAAGCATGTTTTTAGAATGTTATACCGATAGAACACGTGTTTAACATTTGTAAGATTTTAAGTTATGTTTAAAAGAGTGTGAACCAAAGATATCATATTCATTATTACCCCCATCATTCAAACCCCTTGCAGGTTTACATCAATCTAGAAATACAGAAAGAAAATCAATGACAAACATGTTGACTAGATCTATTTCTCAATGTCTTCAACATGCATTGATCTAGAAATCCAATTGTCTTGAAACTTCCCAAAGACATTCTTTGGCTGTCTGTCTGACTGTCCATCTGTATGTCACACTTTTTAATTTTGATGAAACTCTGTTATTTCATTCATAAGAACAGTTATGAACGAGACAAGGCCATGCAGCCCATCAGTGCTCGTCCGGTTTCTTGCAGCGGATTGATCTCAGAACTTTGTCAAGCCCGGACTTAAAGGATCCAAGTGATTCTACCTCAACTACATGACTGGGGAGCCCATTCCAGACCCTCACCACTCTCTGTGTGTCCTAAGACTATCACCACTTAATTTCCACCTGTCTGCTCTGGTCCTGGTTTCTGTGTTGGTTAGGGTTAACTACTGTATGTCAGCTCCTTTGAAGATGTTAAAGACTTTGATCATGTCCCTCCTGATTCTTCTTTGTTCCAGGCGAAGAGATTCACTTCTTTCATCTTTGTAGTCCTTTAATCCTGGGATTAGATTGGTTGCTCTTCTTTACTCTCTCCAGGGCCTCAATGCCCCTTCGGTGCTTTTGTGTCTAGAATTGGGCACAGTATGCAGTCAGTTTTAGCAGTATTTCACCGGCCCCTCTTTTAAAGGCGGGATAGAGTAGATGCGACTGTGTTTATTTCTATCAGAGCAAAAATAATGAAATGATAAAAGTGTGTGAGTGACTCTTGGTGCTGGACTGCAATGTGTGTGGTTAGAATAGTAAACATTGAAAAGCCCTTCCTGTTGTGCCACACTCAGCTTGCTTTTGGTAAGCTGTGTACATAGTTATCGCAGGGAGGGAGCGAGCTCAGGGTTTCAAACAGAACGAGATGTACTGCGGGCTGTTCCGATCCAGACAGCGCCAGTCTAAATACAGCCACCGACTAGATCACTAAAATAGGGATCTTTGTGCAAGTGAAAATAAACCCTTGTGTACTTCGCTGCAACCCAGGTGATGCAGCAGATTTCCTGGCATGGAAGTGGTAGCAGAGAGGGGAAGCAGTTCAAAAAGCTAGCAAAACACTTGGCTGTTTGCTAACAGTATACAGTAAAGAGAAGATTATACAGAGGTTGTATAATGCAATGGTGAGAATACTGTGTTCAGTCCTGGTTCCCACACTACAGTTTTGGATAGTCCAGCGAAGAGTGACTAGGAGATTGAGGCCTTTAAAATCCTAAAAGGAGTTTATAACATAAATCAGGTATTGCTGACTCTTTGCTGCGCAAGGCCCTCTAAGGGAGGGTCAGACAGGTTTCGAATACCTGCTGCTAATAACAGCTTCACTCCAGTCAGTGAAAAGTCTTAAACAAGAATGCTGTTTTGCTGATGAGAGATCATGGGAGACTCTGCTCACTTCCTGTTGTTGTCATCTTGAAAAAAAGTGCTGTTCACAAACTCAGTAAGAGAGCGAGGTGACAAGTGCGTGTCTCAGCAAGCAACAGGAAGGGCCTGGATAAGACTCTGTACCTCTGTGACTTACCGACAGCTCTCTGACTCATCACAGGGTGGGGGTATTCCAACAACAGTCAAGCTTGGGAGACTTGGAACAGAGGGGAGGAGACACTTCATCACAGGGAGCGGTGAGGGGATGGAATGGGCTGCCTAGTCATGTTATTGATGCTGAATCACTGGGGTCCCTTAAGAGCCTACTTGTTAAAGTTTTAAAGATCAGTTAGACTAGCACGGAGGCCTCCTCTTATTCGTCCATTTTCGAATGTTCTCATGTCAACTTGTTTTGGGCACAGGGCTGGTTTGTTTCACAGACCCCAACAGCACCCTAGTAAGGAAACAGCTCTAAGAGATTGTAGCATTGTATCATTAATGAGTGTCTGTCAGTCGTATCCATCACTGCCCGTTTTTCAAATGTTTGGCAATCCGATTTCGGCATTTGATCGGGATAACATAGTGAAGTTGGGTTTTTTCAAAACGCCAACATGTAACCGGGATTACTATGATCCGGACTTCGCTTTGGTAATCCGATCGCACTGTTAAATCGTAGCTAAATGTTGCAATTGGGTTTTTCTAAATTTAAAAAAGAGAATACTTTTTTAAGATTACTTTTATCCAAAGTATCAGGATAATTTTGGAACCAGAAGGTTGATTTAACTTTAAATAATCATTTTAGCAATAAAAAGCACATCTCTGCGAGTGTAAGGGAAGTTTTGTTTTTTTAATTCCACGATATCGCGATCTGGAAATGATTATTGATATTGGTGCCCATCCCTACTATAAACTATTAGAACTACTTCAAAAACCGGATTTCGTAATCTTGATTATTTGTAATCTGGACAAATGTAATCCAACAGTGGCATTTTCTGCCAAATAAAAAAAACACAGATTAAAAACAATCTAGATAAAAGTAATCCCACTCACAAAATATAGGGCTAGGAAAAGTTTTGAAAAAGTGGCCCCAGGCTACACCACTGTTAGGCAGGGTTAGACGACAACACTTATTCGACAATCACAAACACGATGATCACCTGTAGTAGGATTTTCGATAATACTTTTGCATTTCTTATATATATATTTAACGTATTCTTTATAAACATCATTAATAAACATTTCTGTACTATGGGTGTTGTCGAGTGATTGAAAACGACACATTTTGTGTTTGAATTGAAAGCGATGGTCTCAAGGAGCTGAATGGGTCAAAGTTCAAGTATATTTTTCTCTAGAGGAATTCTCACTTTTTGACATCACTACTGTGGTATTATGCATTATTTTCAAATGGCTCAGGATACAAATATAGCCTTCATCCATCTATCTATATTATATCTATCTATCTATCTATCTATCTATCTATCGTATATCTACATAGGGCCGTAGCCAGCCACGAAAAATGACAGAGGCACGTCTCCATGCACCTAATGTTGTTTATTTGAAATACAAAAGTATTTCAAATAAATACTTTTTTTCTGACTAAGACATTATTCTAGAATGTTGAGCCGCTAAGGTTCTAAATTTGCAAGTCCTGTGCGGTTTTGTACAGAGCAAAGTCCTTTTTTTTTTTTTTTGCACCATTCAAATTTAATACAAAAGAACACAAGAAATGCAGCAGAATATTTGCTATAAACACTATACTTAGTTTTAAATCCTAATCTATTATATTTGAATTTTAACAGCGATGCCATTATCGAAATATTGAGAAGACAACAGTGCTTGCATACATAAAGTTTTGTCTGATAATTATAAAATTACATCCATAAAATTAGCTTAAGCGGGTTGACAAGACGGAGTCACAGGCTTAATTGTTTTATCGAGCCAGCTTGCAAATCACCTGGCACTAATTTAATGAGGGACACCTGCCTGGTAATTAGACAGGCAGGTATATAGGCAGGTCAGAAGGTGTTAAGGGTAACACCTGAAGGAATTTCCTGAAACAGGATTGGGACACTTGAAGCGTTTGTTTTGGTAACCGGTAGATAGCGGATACAAGTTTAGTTCAAACTCCTTTGTTTGTTTAGTTTGTGTATGTAAATCAATAAATATATAGGTGCCATCCAGTTTTATGTCCTACCTGTGGTTTGGAGTTCCTATTCATTTACACGGTGGAAAACTTCTCAAAAGTGGCAAAGAAACCCTGGTTGTTTTTCTCTCTCTCTCTCTCTCTCTCTCTCTCTCTCTCTCTCTCTCTCTCTCTCTCTATCTCTCTCTCGTTGGACAGTTCTGGCTCAGGTGATTCATCTATAACTTCAAACAGTCAGCATAAAAGTTTCCACATCAAAGTTATCAGATACAATGCCACACATACAATTTACTCTGAGAGTCGTTAACATTAAGCATTTGAAAATATGTCCAAAGCACTAGACAAACTGGACCTGGGCAACAAATAAAGCATCACAAAAATGACCTGCAACAAAATATTCACCCCTGCAGAGATTTCAGACTAAAGAAATGGCTTGGTCTCTCTCAAAACCCCTGCTTTAAAAAACAAACAAAGGAAGTGGAGGGTTTTTCTAAGCCTTGAGCTTAAACCCTATAAAACGATCTAAAACAAACCTTATAAAACAGCAACACAGGCTTAGTATCAAATGCATTATAAAGTGCAACACATGACTGCTAAGAAGTAAAAGATAAACGCTTCCAGGGAAATACTCCCAATTAAAAACCTCATTGTCACAGCTGGGGAGGTTCATTTAGAGCATACCTTCGTTTCTTCTTGCTTGCTCTGTAATTCAGTTTGTCTTTACTTTTACAAATGAGTCTGTCAGTGACAGCTGACTATACAAGTGTAGGGAAACCGACCTACATCCATCAAATGCACAAAACAATGCAAGTCTTACACAAGGGCTGGCACATATATCATGGTATTACTGATAATTTGTTTAGACTTGATGATTAGACAAATATAATATTGAGCAATAGTCATCTAAGGCTAAAATTGAGGGATAGAAAATAACTTTAAAAGAGTAAGTATAGGGGTTCTGAAAAATATAGCAGAAGCGACACAGCACTTTTTTTGTTTGTTTGTAATAATCGCTCTTCTTGCAGTGTTTTAAAGGACAGACCTCAAACCCCAGCGCACTAGAGCAGACACTTTGAAAAGAGCTTTGAAACAGAGTTTAATGTTATGTGTAAAAAATTGTCAGGATGCTAACAAGGAAAAGAGAAATGAAGGTGTATTATATTGAAAACACGACATCAGTACATTTATTTCTCATAATGCCAAAAGAAACTATAAACAATCTTTAACAAACGTTTCAACCTTAAGAATAACAGATTTGAAATCTTTTCCTTCAGCACTTATATTTTATTTGTCTCTCAACAGTCAACTGTGTTCCCTCTTTCACTGCTATTTTGTATTTCCTGCACTGTTAATAAAGTTTGTTTTTCAGCTTGCTTTCTTGTGGGTGGCGTACGTGTCACTGCCTTGACCCCAAACAAGCTTTATTCACAACACAGACATGACAAAAGGGCTGTGCAACCATAAACACGATTTCCTTTTTTAATACATTGCATTTAAATGAAATCATTAGACACTGAACGAATGGAAAAGCCATTTCATGAGTAACCCACAGTATGAGAGTCTTCATATTTAGTATCGCTCACCAGAACATGCAGCTGTCAAAACAACCCGGCCCTCTGTAGAGCGGCCTGTCTGTTTCTCTGAACTTTCTCGGGTAGCTGTGGCACTGCTGAATCATTACCAAACACCTCCGGCTTTCATAGCACCTAAAAGAGGAATGGGAACCCAAAACAATTCCTGCCGCTTGGCAGTGCTAACCAGTGATATCACCCCTACAGAAGAACACCAAAAACCTCTCCAGATCAGAGGATGCGGACTCAAATCTTATTTTAAAATGTTTTAATTATTCATGGGCGAAGTACTAACAAAATAATCGCACAATTTCCCCTCCATGAACTTCACTTCGTGTACATGTTACAAAATAAGCTACAAAACACACCGAGGTGCTGAAGAGGATATTAAATATGCAGTATAACTTTAAAAAATGACCAGATGTTTTACCTCTTTCATAAAATAGGGGTTAAGTAAGCACTTTGAAAATATGGCCCAGGATTTGATATTACACTGAGTTAAAGAAAGCTCAGTTTGCAAGCCTTGCTTTCAGATTGTCCTTGCACTTCGTCACTTCACCAGGAGACTGAATTCTTCCAAAACTTTTGGGGCAATCTTTTCTGCAAGTAAAAAAGCTGCTTCCCCTAATGACTGACCAGAGACCAGCTTGACTGTACCATGTGTGAAATACGGTTGATGGTGTATGCGCTGAACACACTACAGGACGTGTGACACAAGACTAGCAGTTTAACATCATATAACAATATCTACTACTTATCATGCAAATGTATTTAAAATGAAGTCGCTAATAATGCATTACAAATACTGCTGAAATCTCTTTCTAAAGCTTTTGTTTAAATGTGAGGAAAAAAAAAGGATAGTTTCACACTCTATAGTTTTACATCGTTTTTAATTTATAATATTCTCTCACCAGTAAGAAAATAATGTGCAAATATTTATCATCTAATAGACTGGGCCTTATAAATATGTTTACTTGTGCAGCTTTGCAGTGACTTATTTGAATTTTTGTTTTCTTTTTAAGAGAAGCTGGTTGTCAGTTTCCAGCTTAACTTTGCAAATATATTATATATAATTTGAGCATTTGCTTTAAATTTTTCCTACAAACCTTGACTACAGCAACTGATTGCAGATGTACCAACATCTGACAGCATATCACTTCCTGACCTCACACAGGTCTAGTCCTACATCGGCAGTTTGAATACTTAAAGGCTGTAAAATATATTACAGTTTATTGGCGTTACGTTTTAAGTAAAAGGGAATGGCAAGACACATTTTAAATACGCAATAAATACTTTGAACTCAACATAACAAAAGATACGAAGACGCTATCAAAGGCTCCTCATTGGTTGCAGTTAAGTGATCGTTCACTTAATAATTGAATGTGACTGATAAGAAATTACAGCCGTGGACTCTGTATATTCCAACTCTAGATTTGTATTAAATATACTACCGCTGCATTTGGACTTTGTCGCAGCCTGCTGTTAAATTTGTATTGTATCATTAACGATGCGCAACTATCTTATCAACAGCAACACTGTTTACGATTACACAAGTCCAAAGCACACGCACCTGTTCCTGCCTTGCACTACACACACACAGTCACCAGTTTAAATAACATATTTTAAAAAAATAAACAGCCTTCCTGTTAACACTACCGAGAAATGACGTCTTCACAGTTCTCCCTCTTACCTACATTCGACTTTTGCAGGCTCCCTGTGAAGTTCAAAAACACGCAGCAGCGCCGTGGTTCAGGGCATTTAAACAGCGACTGGAAATGCACGACACCCAAGCGCAATAAGAGGCACAGTGAGCGTTCAGAACCGAGTCGTTTGGCAACGGAGCCTCCAGCCAACCACACGAATGACGCCATCCTTCCTCTCCCTCCCACTTCTACACTTCGGAGTGTGCTCAAGGAAAACTTCAGCACAACGCTTGCCCGCCCAGTGAAACTGCTATATTTGGCTTTATTTATTTATTTATTTATTTGTTTGTTTGTTTGTCATATTTACCCAGCTGACTACTGACGTCGGTATATATTTAAATGACTGTTTTGAACTGTTTCAACATAAAATGCTTGGGCAAGTAACGATCCCACATTTATAAAGCTAAGACGGATCTAATATTTAAACTCTAAACGTTTTTGTAAGCATGCTTAATTAGCAGTCTTTATGTAAATGTATTTACTGCCTACAGATGTAAAGATAAGGTCTTATTAACGGTTTGATTTCAGCTTGTTTAAGTAGCTTCTGGTTGTATCTTTTATTTTTTAACTACAATTTTTATATGAACATTAAGAAAGTTTACAGAGGAGAGGAGGTCATTCGGCCCATCTTGCTCGTTTGGTTGTTAGTAGCTTATTGATCCCAGAATCTCATCAAGCAGCTTCTTGAAGGATCCCAGGGTGGCAGCTTCAACAACATTACTGGAGAGTTGATTCCAGACCCTCACAATTCTCTGTGTAAAAACGTGCGACCTATTTTCTGTTCTGAATGCCCCTTTATATAATCTCCATTTGTGACCCCTGGTCCCTGTTTCTTTTTTCAGGTCGAAAAAGTCCCTTGGGTCGACTTTGTCAATACCTTTTAGGATTTTGAATGTTTGAATCAGGTCTCCGCGTAGTCTTCTTTGTTCAAGACCAAACAGATTCAATTATTTTAGCCTGTCTACATATAACATGCCTTTTAAACCTGGAATAATTCTGGTCGCTCTTCTTTGCACTCTTTCTAGAGCAGCAATATCCTTTTTGTAGCGAGGTGACCAGAACTGAACACAATATTTAGATGAGGTCTTACTAGTGCATTGTAAAGTTTGAACATTACTTCCCTTGATAAAAATTCAACACTTTTCACTATATATCCAAGCATTTGCTTTGCTTTTTTATAGCTTCCCCACATTGTCTATGATGTTTAGGAGTCATTCTGAGTGGCTGGTATTGATATTACTCAAAAACTATTTTTGTTTTTCACAAGGCTTTGCTAAGGTGCTTTCACCTGTGTCCATGACCTAATCTTACAGGGGTGAAAATCATTTTGAAAACTGGTGCTGACTGTTTTGAAAGTTTAGCACCAGAGAGCCTACTGGTGCTAACTTATCAAAACTGGCAGATGACTAATTGCATGCTTCAATGTGAAAGGCAGCAGCGACACAGTAATGCTGTGTGTATTTGAAGTGGATACTGGCAGTGAACCAGCAATGTGATAACACGATTCAGCTGTTACAATTGTGAAGTGTGTGGTTTCAGATGGACGGAAGTCAGTTGCAGTTGCAATCCATTACAGTTTTGAAAAATGACAAGCAGTTTTTAAATGTAGTGCACACAGTGTTACAAAACTGTATGTTCACAAATGGACCACCAGACCTGCATGTAAATATATTAATATTTCAAATACCTGATTTTTTTTTTTAAATATTGTTTTTAAGTGACTATAATTTTCAACTTGATTATTCGACTCAGGGAAATAAGTCATTCTACCCCTATTCTGAAACTCATAAAACAATCTTGAGGCTATGAGCAAACACCCCCTTGCCTTTGCAGTTGTCTTGAAGAAGGAGCTTATTGTGTAAAAATGAAGAAGTTGTTGACAGAAAGACAACAGGGCTGTTGTGAGACTGTGGTTACACCGATCATGACAAGAAAAAAAATACTTTCAAAGCCTTGGTTACTACAATGATACCACAAAGCAATAAAGAAATATAATCCGCAGAGTATTGTTTATATTGCAGTATGAAAACAATGATACCTCCACACTGGAAGTGACCTACATTCCGAACTGCTGGTAAGACATGTCTGGAAGCTTCCTGTGTGTCTGGGATTATTGTCTACAGCACAGAAAGACTTGGACAATCCCATTGATTTTTAATCCCAGTGAATCAAACTGAGGAAGACAATTCAATACAGTATCATCTTTCATCCTACAAGTCTTGGTGAGTCATCGCCTAACCCAATGCTGTTTAAAAAACTGTGTATCAAAACAAAACTCTATTCATGAAAGGGTTCATTTATAA